>NC_034590.1:97236980-97248865 GCF_900095145.1 Mus pahari | reverse complement strand
CTGAGTTCGAGGCCAGCTGGTCTACAAAGTGAGTTCCAGGACAGCCAAGGCTACACAGAGAAACCCTGTCTCGAAAAACCTAAAAAAAAAAAAAAAAAAAAAGGAAAGGGATCTGTACAAGGTCTGTCACCATAAGACTAGACTAGGATTATACTCTAAAGTTCTGAGGTGGAGGAACAAATGCATGTGAAGGTACAGGGGCTGAGGTTCCTTTGATTTGTCCCAATGGAAGGGTACCAATTCCCTTTCTCTCTTCCAGAAATCCCTTGAAGATAGTAAAGGTAATTGAGGTCATAGACTAACTCTGTGGCTTTGGGCGAAATCAGCCTCTTGGCCTCAGCTGCCTCTCAAAAATGGGAAATATAAAACTTGTTTATTGAGATGTCTGTGATGAGTAAATGAGAGAACTTAGGAATAGTCCCGTAAGATGAAGGGATCATTCAAGAAAGAAGCTTACCCAAATCCCAAGTTTAGAGTTCAGAGGCCTTAGTCTGAGAATAACTGTTTACCACATTCAGAAGTTTATCAGATCTTGTCAGTACCTGATGGACTCATACCATTCATCATGTACATTACCTCCATTTGGCCCTTAGGAACACAGAACCTTACCCAAGGTTTCCCCTTCATCCCATTCATAGCCATAGGAACATATGTGAGACACACACTTTATTTACAAAACAAAACAAGGTGCATCAAAAATTCAGTGTCAGACTGTGGTAGTGCATGCCTTTAATCCCAGTACATGGGAGGCAGAGGCAGGTACATCTCTGTGAGTTCAAGGCCAGCCTGGTCTACAGAGAGAGTTCCAGGACAGCCAGAGCAACAGACATAGTGAAACTCTGGCTTGAAAAACAAAAGAAAAACTCAGTGTCTGAAGAAGAGCTCTGAATTCTCCCTTACCAACTCACCAACCCTTGTCAAGGTAGCTGTACAATCCCTCACTCTTCAAAACTTCCTCCTATCCCAGCTCTGGCCAAAGGACTGTCAGTGCCTAGGGCAGTGGGAGAGACCACCACAAGTCACCAAGGGTGAAGTGGCTCATCTGAGGAGCCCTGCAGAACCTCTCCCAGGATGCTAACTGCAAAGCAGATTATACAGATAAGCAAGGGCTGACTGCCTTGAGGACAGTTGTGCAGACATGTCACCTTCCTGGAGGAGTGAGCAACTGCTCAGCACCACCAGGGATCTCACTAGGGCAGGCCTCCTTTCCTCTCATTTAACCCAGGATCCTTAGACTGAGACAGTTCCCCAAGCAGAGCAGAATTTGCAAAACCCACCGGAACATGATGGCGGGGATCATTCCTGAGAGTGTGGGATGCTGGGCAGGAACTTGGCCTCTTCCTCAGAGCTTACAGGAGGTGGCTCCAGCCTACAGCAAAGAAGGTCTGTGGATCCCTGGGGTTTCTGAGGCAATGCTTGCAACAGTCTAAAGCCAGGCTTACACAGCCTGCAGCTCCCCCTGCAGGCGACTGAGCTCCTCCAGCTCCTGCTTGTGGCGGTCTGTCTTGTGGGCAACCAAGGATCGGTAGAAATGTAGGGCAAAGGCCATAAACACTAGTCCCACAGGTACCATGATTGCTGTGGAGGCCATAGCTGCCTGCCAGCCTGGTCCATGAGCACTATCACACACTTGCTGGGGTGGACAGGCTTTGGAAGGCTGTTGTGATGTGGTAATAGAAGCAGAGGATGGTGTGAGGTTAGAAGCTAAACTAAGGGAGACAGTCACAGGTGGCACCTGGGACATAGGTACAACAGGAGCTGGTTTGTCCATGGGTGCCCCAATAGGCACAAACTTGACCCAGCCCACCAGAACCACTTCAGCCAGGAAGAGGAAGGTGCCCAAGGCAGTAGAGAAGCCCCAGGCCAGCTCCACGCATCTGTGCAGCCGCTGGTGTGGTGACTGGTGGACAGAGTTGAGGTTGTGGATGTTGCTCACGGCTTCGATATGGGGCAGCAGACATGTGGAGACCATGAGTGCAAACAGGTGCACAGCTACTAACACAGTGGTGCAGGCACTAAATGCCACCAGTAGGCCTGGTGGGTATTCATGATCGTTCTCCAGCTGTACCTCCACCATGGCCACCTGTGGGCACAAGAAGGAAGACACTTGAGTCCCTAGAACATGTCTTCATCAGGTGTTTTGCTCTGCCTGTTTAGAATCATGACTACAACATCCTAAAACTTAGAGCATAGGAGATACCCAGCTTTCCTCATCCCATCCCCCTTTTTGGTAGCATCTTGCTTTCATAATTTAGGCTAGCCTGGAGCTTGCTGGGTAGTGCAGGTTGAGCTGAAACTTGTGATCCTGCTGCCTCAGCTTTACTGAGTGATTTCACCTCAGTCTCAAAGGGGCTGACATTTTTCTGAGCTTTTACCTGGCTATAATTTACTGGCTAAAAGCTGGGTGTGGTGGTGCACGCCTTTAATCCCAGCACTCGAGAGGCAGAGGCAGGTGCATTTCTGAGTTCGAGGCCAGCCTGGTCTACAAAGTGAGTTCCAGGACAGCCAGGGCTATACAGAGAAACCCTGTCGAAAAAACAAAAAAAAAAAAAAAAAAAAAAAAAAGTAGACTCAGCATGGGAATGTAGTTTGGTGGTAGCAGCCTTAGCACTTACATCACTCTAGGTTTAATCCCTAGCCCATAGTAAATAAAACTAAAAAGCAGCCTCAGGCTGGTGTGGTGCCACATGCTTTCCAGCATGTGGGGAGCTGAAACGGAAGATCTCAAGTTTGAGAGTAGCCTATGCTTCCTCCAGTGGTTGGAACTTCATCTCAAAAGAACCCAATCAGCTGGGCGTGGTGGCACACGCCTTTAATCCCAGCACTTGGGAGGCAAGCGGATTTCTGAGTTCAAGGCCAGCCAGGTTTACAGAGTGAATTCCCGAGTACCAAGCCACAGCTAGGGCTACATAGAAAACCTATTTAAAAAAAAAATGTCACAATAGACCCAAAGCAAGCAAAAATCCTGAGATGTTTGGGTCTGTTCTCAGTTTTACATTTTGTAGTTCCCCTCACAACAGCCTATTAGTCCAGACTTGCCTCAAATTCACTACCCTCCTACTTCAATGTCCTGAGCAGGGTTACAGTCATATGACCTTGAACAACTGTGTGATCTCTGAACAAGTGCCTCCCTCAGTTTCTCACCTGAAAAATGGGGACAATAGTCTCATTGAGAAAGTTAATACTGAACATTAAATTCTATGACTAGAGCCAGGCACAGACTATTAGAGTTGATGCTAATGTCTAAGGCAGAAAAAGAGAAAACCCAAAAGGTAGTAATTGCCAACTCTTAAAATTCATGTTTCCAAATCAGTCTAAAAAACTTGTCATATCTAGTCACACCAGGTCTGCATTCAAATGTGCCAACTATCCAGGATGAATCATGGCTGCTCATTTTTGACAGGTCAGGGAGTCTACCATGACTCCACCCAGCTAGCCTGAACTTTGCAAACCTTTGTGTTGATAGACAAGTTTGGGCTTTAAAGCCAGGCTGCTGAAGTCAAAATCCTGTCATTAGCTTGCTGTGTGCAGTCTAACATGCCTCAGCATCTCAGACCTTTTCTAACGGACAACTGCCACTAGACCGGGTACTGAACATTGAATGTTTGTTGAGATAGGATTTCATGAAGCCCAGGCTAGCCTTGACTCTCTGTATAACCAAGAGCAACCTTTTTTTTTTTTTTTTTTTTTTTTTTTTTAGTTACCTCAAGTGCTAGGATTATAGGTGCGCTATACCATGTTGGTATTGTTTACATGGAAATTGAACCTAGATTTCCTGAATGGTAGGCAATACTCTACCAACTAGAACTAGGCTAGATTCACAGCCTGTGAATATGATTTGTGTGTTGTTTTAACTTCAGGCCACCTGGGTTTAGGAGGATATCTCCCATTTCTGTTTCTTAAGGATCCCCGAGATTACTCTGGTGCAGGAGAGCAGTGGTACTTACGAGAATAAAATTGAGTATTTGGGGGAATTGGGCCACCGCAGATAGTAGGCAGGTGTGTTTACAAACAGGGATCTGGGCCAGGCTTAATTCTGGTGTCTCCCAGGGTCCACTCTAGCGCTCTTTGTCAGAACTAGGGGCGGTCCTTGTTCCTAGAACCTACACATTCAGCCTACTGATCCTCAGAGAAAGCCCTCTTACACTGACACCCCAACGATCAGCTCTGCAACTTCTGCAGACTGTACTGTTCCTTTAGAAGCAGGCAGAGCCACGTGGCTCAAACACAAGCTGCTATGCCCTTCTTTCGGCTGGTGCTGATCCCTTTCAGTCAAATGTCCTCAGGAACTATGGGGCTGTTTGTGGGGAATCTGGACCCCTCGCAAGCAACAGAGCAAGAGCAACCTTTTAAGATTACAGATTCTTTTGTCCAGATATTGAGGTTGTAGAACAAAGGGAGGTATTGACCTAAGTTACTTTTATGTGACCTCACCATAGCTCCCTCCAAGGTCTGTTTACACAAGGGTACATTATGAAGGGTGCCCTCCCCCCAAGTGTGAAGAAAACTGAAACTAGCAGAGCTTCACTCCACACCCATACCCTGCGGAGCATCCTTGTCTAAACAGCAGCTTCCATGCAGTCTAGTTAGCACACTGTTCTAGAAGAGCCTCCTTTGCTAAGCAGAGCTCGTTCTAACACCTAGTTCTAGGGGCCTCCATAAGAATCCCACATCCTCCTGGACAAAAGCTTGGCAGACCACAGAGACAGCACTTCCTATGATCTCACAACTTCCCACAGATGGCAACGGGAGTGGATGTCGGCTTGGGGCTGTAAATAGGGAGGAACCAGGACACATCTGCGGGCCACACTCAGGCATCTTCAGTTCCACTTCCCGGGGCCACTGCTGGGACCGTTAGCTGACACTATCCTCCCACACCTGCAGTTTATCAGACTCTCTTATCGGCTAGCTCCCTGATCAGTTTCCTTCCCCAGCAGCTTCCTCACGGGTTTCTTAGTTTCTCCGGCAATTCTGGCATTCTCTGTGCCTTCTGAGAGGTGGGGTATCTTTCTGAGGATGTGCCCTTCAGGTGACTTCCATACTCTGTCCCCCTTCCCCGATCTGGTTGATATAGGCTCTCATTCAGCTCTGGCTGCCTTTCAACTCTTGAGGACTTGGTAACTAAGCCACTTTGGTAACTTTCCCCCCCACCAGCCTGCATCTGCTGACCTCTTTACTCCCTTCTTCCATGGCACTTCTGGGACCGATCTTCAGTCTGTTTAGACTAGAGCTGTGCCTACTCCAACGCTGTCCCCGACATAAAGGGCTTTTCCAGTTCCTTGGGACTTAGCTCCTTCTTTTACCCTAAAGAAACCCTGTATTTATTCAGTCCTGTACTGGGACCCATTTTCTTGACTTCTCCCACCACGTGCTTTACCCACCCCGTGTACCCCCTCCCACCCCTCACCATGGCGAAGCCCGACAGCAGAGCAGATGTGCGGCTGGAGGCTTTGAGCTTAGCCCGGCTGAGGTAGAGGCGGCGCCAGCTGAGCGCCCGCAGAGAATGCTGACTGGCCCCCATAAGGTCCAGGTAGCCGCGGTGCACGAACTCCCGGTACGTGGCTGAGCCCGCGGGGCTGTCCACCTCCGGGTTCAGCGGGGCCTGTTCGCCCGTATCCCCCTCGCCGCCCTTCATCCTGAGAGTAGTTACACCACAAGCGCAGATGGTCAAGGAGGGGCCGAGGCGCCTCGTATCCCCAAGAAGGGACGGCCCAAGCGTGGGCAGGACCCCATCCTGGGTGGCAAGGCAGACCCAGCGGGAACAGTTACGGACGCGTTTACAAGGCCCAGGGGCCGAAACAGGAACTGGGGCAGGGGCGGAGCCCGGTGACCACATGATTGGGTGGAGCCGTGAGACCGAACCCCCGCAGTCTGCCCATGGGCAGAGATCTCAAGGGACCCACTAACCCAGGCCACGACGTGAATGCTCAGACACAGCTTCTGCTGGGAACTGCTGACCTCAGACCAACCAGTGTGTATACCTGGACATTCACAGGTGTCCAGACTTCCACACTCCTCTTTGAGCAGTCATCTCAAGAAAAGCCCATTTTCCTCCCATAGAGACCATAGGAGCCCCTTCCACCATCCCTACCCACCGCTCAGACTCGACACCGCAGACACACACAAAAAAGTCAGCGGCCCCGGCTAGATTCTGAGTTTTATAGCAAACCTTATTGTACAGACTTGTGGGGTTAGGGGTCCAGCCCGGCTGGGTGCCCCACTTGTCCCTTGCCGGGGTGCCTCCTCCCCTCCCGCAAGCGGCCCCACCGTCAAGCCTTTCTCCAACCCCAGGCCCCCCCTCCTGCCTTTGGTCCGCCCAGCCCCCGCCCCCAACCCGCGCACCTTCCTGTTACCTGAGGTATGTGGATAGATTCCCCTCCCCCCGCCCCCATGTAGTACAATCCAGTTCCCCCTGGCCTAAATTGAGTGGGACCTAGACCGGACTCCTCCCTCAGGCTCTTGAGACCCCACCCCCACACTGGAAGAAGGAAAGGGGTGGGGAGAGGGGAGGTGCCAAGAGTCTGTTACTAAGTTCCCACAGCAACTAAGAGGGACCGTTTCCAGTCTTAGCACTGATTTCCGGAGGTGTCCATTGGCTGCTATTTCCATGGCAACCAGGAGTGGCAGTTCCCTGGGCAAATGGGACACAAGTTTCCATGACGATGAAAGAATGGGAAGAGCCAAACTGGAGGAGTCCCATCTTGCCCATCTTTAAGCTGACATTTCCCCACCCCAACTCAAGTCGGAAGGGTGGAGCAGTTCAAGACAGTAAAGCAAGAAAGCTAGGGGTGGGACAGTCCAAACTGGGTACCCACTAGCCCAGTCTCGGTGAAGCTGGTCCCCTCACATCACACTCCCCCAAGTCCGAGATTCCCCCGGTTCAAGTAACACTTCAGTACAGATGAATGTTCAAGTATTATGTAGAGAGCCAGGCAGGGGTCTGGGCTACCCCTCACCACTCCCCTGGGCCACCGAGCTTAATAGCAGGTAGACCCGCGGCCCCTACTCCTTGCAATAGCTGCCATTTTCAGTGACGTTCAAGGAGTCAAGGTCGGGGAAAACTGAAATCTGGATAGAGGGAAGGGGAGAGAGGTAACCCTACACAGAGGGTACTATCCCCACATCTACTCTTCTCCCAGCCCCCAGTCCAGTCCTGGCATTTCCTGGTTTGTAGCGCCCCCTGTCTTGACACCCGGATCCCCAATTGCTCCTCTGGTTTCCCTTTTTGGCCCCCCATCCCACCCAACTGGTCTCTGTTCCCTGAACCCTTGTTGGTCTGATTTCTGCCCTCCCCACACCCATCCATCGCCTCCCCCAGCCCCAAGTATCCTGTGTACAAGATACCATGTCACCTCATTTTCCCTACTCCAGACTTGCACCTTCACTGCCCCTCCCTCCCACCATCCCTTTGGCTCAGCACCTCCCCAGTACCTCTTGACCCACTCCCCAGAGGGGATGGACAATGAAGCAGGTGAAAGGGAGAGATGGGAAGCAAAGACCCCCAGAGATATCAGTGCAGGTGGGAGAGAGGGAAGGCTGGCTCAAGTCCCTGGGCAGGAATCCCAAGTCATTAAACTGAGGAGTGCCAAGTCATGAAGAAAATGACCTGGCCTCCCAACAGGGGGTGAAATGAAGGCAAAAAGTCCAGGTTCTCTTGCTGAGTCCTGGGGGAAGGAGGCATCGGCACCCAACTAGCTGTCCTTGAGAAGCAGTTTCTCTTCTGGGCAGCGAAAGGGGCCAGGGGGCCCAGCAGCCGCCAACCGGGCACAAGCTTCAGGTGAGAGCTGGCGGCAGGAGCGTAGGTCCAGGCGGCGAAGACGTGGGCATCGACGGAACAGTGGAAGGCAGTGGTCCGTGAGGCGGTGGCACCCTGCAGATGGAGCAGTGGTAGTTGAGACAGCTAAGTAGGTAGCACACGGTAGACAGGGACGTTACACAGCCAGGCAAGCAAGGCGGACAGGGGATCGCACTTACCGGCGAGATTGAGGTGCACCAGTGTTTCTCGAAGAGGGGAAGTAGGAGCCGTGAGGAGGTGGACACTGGGGTCCCCAACGTGGGCGCAGTGACTCAGGTCCAGGGCACTGAGCTGGGGAGCGTGGCGCAATAGGAGCCTCAGGGAGGCATCGGTGAGCTCCAGGCCAGCTAGGCGAAGTTCTGCCACCCCCTGCAGCCGGCCTCGACTCTCAGTTTGCCCTAGGCAGATAAAGTAGCATTAGCAGGCCCCTCCCAGCCTGCCCTCATGGTCTTCGTTATCTGCCCTACACCTGCTCCCAACATGGGAGTTTCCCCAGCTGCTGCTGCTCCACATGACTGGCTCTTCACAGAAACACATGGCATCTCAGCTGACCTGCTCCTATCCCCTCAGGGAAGACTCCAGGGAGAGCTCTCAGTCTCAACATTCCTGAGTCCTAAGCCCGAATCTCCGGGATCTGATACACTGTATACATTTTTCCTTTGGGATCCTGTCTTCCCTCCATAGAAACGTCAGTTCCAAGCATGCAGGAACATTTTGCTCAATGCTCTGTCCCTAGTAGGATGCTCGGTGTCTTCACCCATTATCCAATAAACAGCACCCTCCACGTGACTCCTGAGGTCACGTTCTAGCTCAACAACAGTCTTGCCTGCACGTTCTAGCTCAACAACAGTCTTGCCTGAACTTCTCTCGTTCCTTCTGCACCAGAATCAGGTTTGACTGCAGACACCCTCCCCACACCCCTGCTATGTAATGCTGGCTGGACTGAATTGCCTGTGTAGACCTACTTGGCTTCAAATTAGCAACAATTCTCCCACCTCTACCTCCTGAGTGCTAATGCCCGATCTACTTTCTGGTATCAAGAAGACCATTCTCAAACACAAATGAAATAGTATTATCTCTCTCTCCTCTACTTGAAGTTTCCTGGTGGTATATGCAGGCTAGGCTTTTTGTTTTGTCGTTTTGTCAACTTGACACAAGCTAGTGTGTCTTCATCTGGGAAGAAAATGTCAACTTAAGAATGTTCTCCAAGGCTGGGTGTGGTGGCGCACACCTTTAATCCCAGCACTCAGGAGGCAGAGGCAGGTGAATTTCTGAGTTCGAGGCCAGCCTGGTCTCCAGAGTGAGTTCCAGGACAGCCAGGGCTACACAGAGAAACCCCGTCTCAAAAAACCAAAAAAAAAAAAAAAAAAAAAGGTTCTCCACCAGATTAACCTGCAGGCTAGTCTGTGAGGGCATGTTTTTTTATGCTCATTTAATGTTCAATCATGTTCAACTCATGACATGAGATAGCCCAGCTCACTATGGGCAGCCCTGGGAAGGTAGACCTGAGTAGTATAAACATGCAGGCGGAGCGAGCCGTGCGAGCCAGTAAGCTGTGGACCTTCATGGCCTCCCCTCCCTGTCCTGCCCGAGTCCCTGCCCTGACTTCATAATGAACTATAAGCTGTAAGATGAAGTTAATCCTTTCCTCCCTGAGGTCCTTTGGGGACTTCATGTTTCATCACAGCAATAGAAAACGAGGCCAGGCTGACTCCCTGATACAGCATTGACCTCTCTGAGTCCCACCGTTAGTTATCTCAGCTTCACTGAGGCCACGTTCCACAAGTGGCTCTGTCCACGAAACCCTACTGGGATGACTTACACTCAAAGAGACTGCTAGCGGCTGCAGAGCGAGTCCAGAGGCCTCCTCCTCCCCTTTCTCCAGGAAAAAGAGTTCAGAGTCCTCCTACCCCCACACTACTGACTTAAGTCCCTGAGGTGGACTGCTGGCCCCACCCCAGAATTGCAGCAAGCCCAGAACTGCACAAGGCCCAAGATCTCAGATTTACTTCCCTTCCAAATTCTCTTGTGAGAACACTGCTGAGCCTTGAAGAAGCCAGCCTTGAGGTTCCGCAGTTAACTGCATATACCACTCTTCCAGAAGGTCCGAGTTCAATCCCCAGGACCCTTATCAGATGGCTCACACCCGCCTGGGTCCCCAACTCGGGGGTATCTGACACCCCAGGCCTATGTAAGCACCTGCACTCATGCGAACATACCCCCCTACACAAACATATACATATATTTTAAAATTAAAAAAATTTTTAAAGGAAGCCACACCTCTATTTAATCACTTCTGCTTACAGATGAGAACACCTGTCCTAGAGCACATGATTACAAAGTAACAGAGCCAGGACCCCAGAACACCTGATTACAAAGTAACAGAGCAAGCCAGGACCCCAGGCCAGGGCTGACTCACACTCTTATCTCATCTTATAACAATACCATAGTCACTTGCCAGGCACTAACCTGGCTCAAAAAAAATACATCACCAGACATCACAGCCCGAGATAAGTTGCCAAAATTGTGCTGTGGCATGTGACATCTGCATAGTGCTAAAACTCGGGGTGTGTGTGTGTGTGTGTGAAGGGGGGGGTGCTGAACACAGGACCTCACCCATGTAGGGTGAACCCTCACCACTGAGCTGTGTCCTCATTTCCTTCTGAGACAACTGTCTCGAAGTAGCCTAGGCTTGCCTTTAATTCCTGATTCTCCTGCCTCAAATTCCCCAGTCCCTAGGATCATAAGAATACACTACTAGGCTTCCATTAGAATTACTCTTTATTTGAAATTTGTTTTTAAGGCAGAATTTTAATATTTAGCTCAGGCTAGCCTCAAATGTATCTCATTGCCTCTGTTTCTGCCTCAGAAGTACTGGGACTACACAGTGGGCCACCATACTACTACATAAGCCTGGCTTATATAGTGAATAACAGAAAGAATATCTTATTTTATAATTTGGGGACTGGAGTGGAGGGAGAGGTTTCTCTGTAGCCTAGGCTGGCCTTGAACTCAAGAGAGCCACTCGCCTGTGACTCCTGAGTGCTGGGATTAAAGGCATGCACCACCACTGCCTGACTACATTTTTAAGGGTATGGGTGTTTTCCCTGCATATATGCCACATGTGTACAGTGTCCAAGGAAGCAAAAAGGGATCCTCTGTGACTTGAATGACAGACTGCTGTGAGCCACCATGTGGGTACTAGGATTCAAACCCAGGTCCTCTGGAAGAGCAGTCACTGAGCCAGCTCTCCAGCCACTAAAAGGACTTTTGTTTTTATTTTTTTGAGACAGGGTTTCTCTGTATAGCCCTGGCGTCCTGGAACTCACTCGTTAGACCAGGCTGGCCTCAAACTCAGAAATCTGCCTGCCTCTGCCTCCTAAGTGCTGGGATTAAAGGCGTGCGTCACCACTGCCCAGCTAAAAGGACATTTTAATATAGAAATGTGGATACAGAGGTTTTCTTGAAAACTTATCCTTACTTTACCCTGACAATGAACAGCAGCATCAGGGTGGCTGGTACTGCTCCCTAAGGTCTGGCACCTAAACATATAGCTTCCGTTAGCACTACCTATGTGCGCATTCAACATGGCAAGCCCAGGTTTCTATCCCTCCACATGACTCTGAGGAGCACATTTACAGACTGGCCACAGCTCAGTCGACCAGAAGAAAGGTCATTTAGAACTTGTGGGAAGAAGGGCAGGGGCCATTAGTATATGTCCTCCTAAGATTAGTGAAAAATAAAACCATGTTAAATAATCTCAGAGCCGAGACAGTTTTCGGGAATGGGAGGGAACAAATGATCAGAAGAAGGACAGCAAAGATGGAAGACTCTGGATTCACTGATGCCCCAGCTGCCCTGTTCTGCTTAGAATCACACTCAGGGAGAGCCACAAGAACAGAAACAAAAACCCCTGACCACAAATTCATGGCTTCAGAGAACTAAAAAGGAAGACTAAGGGCTGGTGAGATGGCTCAGTGGGTAAGAGCACCCGACTGCTCTTCCAAAGGTGCAGAGTTCAAGTCCCAGCAACCACATGGTGGCTCACAACCATCCTTAACAAGATCTGAGTCCCTCTTCTGGAGTGTCT
>NC_034590.1:97233099-97236900 GCF_900095145.1 Mus pahari | reverse complement strand
GGGGAAATGAAAATGGCCCCAGGGGGTTGGTGAGATGGCTCAGTAGATAAGAGCACTGACTGCTCTTCCAAAGATCCTGAGTTCAAATCCCAGCAACCACATGGTGGCTCACAGCTACAGTGTACTTACATATAACAATAAATAAATCTTTAAAAAAAAAAAAAAGAAAAAAAAGAAAATGACCCCAGGACTGGAGAGAATTTGGCAAGAAGGCTAAAAAAGCTGAAATTCAAGGATGGCATAAGGCAATGCTGGCTTATCCAAGGATGGAGGTGCAGATCTAAACTCAGTACTCGGGAGGCAGAGCATCCCAGCTTCCAGTGCGGTCTAGGCTACAGAACAAAACCTGTCTCAAAACCAAACAGAGATGAAAACTAAGAAGAGGTCAGGTATGGTAGCTCACACCAATTCTAGCACTTGGGAGAGAGAGGCAAATTCATCTCTCTTGAGTTCAAAGCCAGCCTGGTCTACAGAATAAGACCCTGTGTAAAACCAAACTACAAAAACCGACCCTGTGAGCTCAGTGGTAGAGTGCCTGCCTAACACGCCTAGGGGGCTGAGTTCCCTGGGCACAGAAAACAAAAAATGTCCTTATTCATAGTCCTAGGAGTGACAGTTGAAGCCCGGGGTGGCACAGCAGCTGTGCCCTCTGGGTGTTTTCCCTGCCTCTGCTATGGGTCCAGAGAGAATGCTCTGAGCGCTATCGCCCCTCATCAGGCCTTCTCCTCCCTCCTGAGCAAAGCCCTACCCTTTTAAGACTCAGTTCAAAGCACACAGCAGGAAAAGTGAATGAGACATAGGTCAAACTCCTGTCTTCTTCCATTCCTTTATTAACCACTCTGACCCCTGGCCCGTCATAAGAGGCTTCAGGGCCTCCACCTCCACTTTAGCTAACCCAGCTACAGATGATCACGGCGCTCAAACCTGGCTTGGTGTCTGGTGGAGGCAGCAGCAGCTCACGAAGCTGGGAGTCTTTAACATCTTCAATCCAGCGGAGGTCCAAGAGCCGCAGCGCTGGCAGTGGGGCCGAGCCCAGGGCAGAGACAGAGAGCCAGGAGCACCCAGAAAGCACCAACTCCTGCAGGCCTAGAATGTAAGAAGCAGGCTGTAGACCTTCACCAGCAACCGCCTCTGTGCCCCTCTGTCCCGATTCATCACCATCCTACCTCTGTGTCCGTCTGTCCTGACTCATCACTTCCTATCTCTGTGTCCGTCTGTCCCGACTCATCACCATCCTATCCTGTGTCCATCTGTCCCAACTCATCACCGCCCTACCTCTATGTCTGTCTATCCGGACTCATCACTGCCCTACCTGTGTCTGTCTATCCTGACTCATCACCATCCTACCTCTGTGTCCCTGTGTCCTGACTCATCACCATCCTACCTTGCAGTCGGTTCAGGAGCCACATGAGCTGCTTTTTGGAGACACCTGTCCAGCTGAGGTCCAGAGCACGGGGCTGGCGGCGAACCACCCCACTAAGCATGGGTGGGGTCAATGACTTCCTCCGGCTTAGGTCCATCCTAGGCCACAGACGCTTGTCGTAGCACCTGCCAGCCACAGGGGGGAGACAGAGATCTAAGTCCCAAGTCTCTAGGAAACAGTCAGGACACCCCAGGTCTCTCCTGTCCCAATGCAAGAATCTTCTGGCCTCCAGCCCAAAGGACTGGATTTAGGACCCCATTGCTAACTAGAAGCAAGACCCTAGGCAAGTCCATTCCTCTCTCTGAGTCAGAAAGACTTCAGTTATAAACTATAGATAATGACTCAGGGGGCTTGCTCCACAGGGTTGCTATAAGATCAAATGAAGTAATTATAGTTCATGGGCCTTCTAACTTATAAAGCGTTTTGCCAGATAGCCACACAAATACCATACACATTTGATGTAATTAATGTAAAAGAAATCTGAAAGCAGCCCCCAGATTCTACCTCTGGGCTTCTTTTTTTTTTTTTTTTTTTCAAGACAGGGTTTCTCTGTGTAGCCCTGGCTGTCCTGGAACTCACTCTGTAGACCAGGCTGGCCTTGAACTCAGAAATCCGCCTGCCTCTGCCTCCCAAGTGCTAGGATTAAAGGCGTGCACCACCACGTCCAGCTACCTCTGGGCTTGATTCCTTTACTAAGTTATTACAGCTCACAGGACTTTTCAGCTCTCCTCTGCCATGTGTGTAGCCAAGGCTGGACTTACGCCCTGATGCTTTCTGTCTGTTAAGTTACTGAGTTTCCCCCACTAGGATGTAAGCTCCACCGGGCAGGTCTGGTCTTTCTCACTTCTGGATCTCCAGCATCCGACACACTAAAGGCAGGGGCAAAGCACATGCTATAGGGCACACACGTTGACTGAATGAATCAAGCCAGTGTGAACTACTTCAAGGACTCATTCCCATTTTGCATTTATTCATTAACTGTTTGTGGAAGGCCTAGGAGGTCCTAGACACTGGAGCAACAAATATAACTCATGAATCTGAAGAAAGGTAAACAGGTCCGAGTCCAGCACACCAGAAGATTCAACTAGCAGTTAGTGGAAGGATTCCCAAATATTTTATCAAGTAAACCACACACACCCGTCCTCCCAAAGGAAGCTGTCAACATCTTGTGATATACTGAAGTTCCTCAAACAACTTGAGTTGTCTACTTCAGTACATCTCAAAGTCAAGTCAGGAAATTCCCAATGAACCAATGGGCAGTCAGAGCAGCAGGACCGGGTTGAGAGGGGAAGTCTTAGGTTGAAAGAGGAATTACTGAACTCCAATCTACTCCCTATCTACTTTTCTGCATAACGAGGGTTTAACTTTTTTGGTTTGTTTGTGATACAGGTTATCACACTGTAGCCCAGGCTGGTCTAGAATTCGCTATTTAGTCTAGGCTACTTTAGACTTTGAAGTGGGCCAGGCAGGCATGGTGGTGCATACCTTTAGTCCCAGCTCTCAGGAGGGACAAACAGGTGGGTCTCTGTGAGTCTGGGATTTGAGGCCAGTTTGGTCTGCATAATGAATTCCAGGACAGACTGGGCAGTGTAGAGAGACACTTCCTCAAAAACCAAAACACCACCACCAACAAAGGACCTTGAAGTACTTCCTACTTCAGCCAGGATTGCGAGCCTGTGCTGTCACATCTGGCTTGAATTTATCTCAAGTCATCCTCTATCTGCACTTAAAACTAATGCTGTGCTGGGAGCGGTGGCACGCGCCTGCAGTTCTAGCACTTGAGAGGTGGTGACAGGACAATCAGGAACGAAAGGCTGGCCTCAACCACCGGACCCCGGTCTTAACCAAAACATAAACAAAAAGGTCCACACAAATGGGAAGCTTAAACTAACCGTGAGTGAGGCCAGGGATGCCTGGGCAGTAAATGCCGGCCAGCCTGCCTGAATCCCATCCCTAGAAGCCACAGAAAGGTGGAAAGAGAACAGACTCTGCAGCTATCTGCTTAACGCCACACCTCCTCCAAGTAAAAAATTTAAAAGGCCAATCTATACTGCACAGCAGGGCACTGTCACCAAGAGCCGTAGAGAAGCTCAGCAGGTAAAGGTACTGGCACTAAGCCTAATGACACCACCCCACCCTCTCGCACACTACATATACATACCATATACATACACACGCATGAATTCACACAAATGAATAAACACAATGAAAACTATTATATTCTAGCTAGGAATTGCTATGGATGTAGGAAACTACAGCTGTTAAAAGCAAGTGGTGGGAGGCAGAGGCAGGCGGATTTCTGAGTTCGAGGCCAGCCTGGTCTACAGAGTGAGTTCCAGGACAGCCAGAGCTATACAGAGAAATCCTGTCTCGAAAAA
>NC_034590.1:97214011-97233034 GCF_900095145.1 Mus pahari | reverse complement strand
GGGGGGGGGGGTGTTGCTCAAGACAGAGTATCTCCGTGTAGCCCTGGCTGTCCTGGAACTCACTCTGTAGACCAGGCTGGCCTCAAACTCAGAACTATTCGCCTGCCTCTGCCTCCCAAGTGCTGGGATTAAAATAGCATGCACTACAGCCATTCAGCTAGACTTCCTTTTCAAAACCAACAGATTTAGTTTTGATTTACTGTCACTTAAGAAGGTCAGGTAACTGGTCACAAGGCACATGCTGGCAGCCCTAACTTCTCAGCCCTAACTGAAGCAGGAGCATCACTCAGCCAGGGAGTTTGAAGTCTTATTGGATAGTGGGGCCAGAGCCTGACACAAAACATAAACAAAGTGGGTATGGTTATGCACACCTGCCAGCCCAGCACAAGGGAGGCCACAGGGAAGAGAGGAGCGTCACAGGCTACACACAAAGACCCTGCCCTAAGGGGGAGGGAAGGAGAGAGGGCTAGACAGACAGACCATCAACCCCTTCTACCCACCCCCAGGGGAAAAAAGATCCCTCACCAACACTCCCTTGGCACTCTGACCTCGTGCTATGTCCCAAGTCCTCCTCAGTGCAGCCTCCACTCCTGGCTCAGGAGCTCCATTCCTTAAAGGCTTTCTGGTCTGTCCACAGTTGGAAAGAAAACCCTAATTTGAGGGTACTCACAGGTCCCCAACTTTGTTTCTATATCATATCCCACAAAAGCCAGACTAGAATTCTTAGCTGCCTATCCAGGTCTCCCCTGGCATCTAGTGCCAATACATTCTGATACGTTCTGTGCGACTGGGAAGGCCGCCTATCCCAAGTCCATCAAGACTCAACTCTAGACCTTCATGTTGGGGAAGTCTCCCCGATTGTTTCTTGGCTGGAGCCAACTCACCCCATTGCAGTCAGCCCCAAGACACAGGGATTAAATCTCAGTGTGGTAGGCAACAACTGTTGAAGTCCTACTGACAGGAGTGTCTAACTTCTTGTGGGCATGTAAAGGCAAAGACACCACTGGGGAAACCAGGATGATAAAGACATGGAATCTCAACTCAGAGTAGGGAAGGGGAGCATCCTACTGAGACAACGGCCGAGACGCGACTGTGAAGAAAGCAGCCTTACTCCAGGAAGGTGGACAAAGGCAGGGGTTTGCCCAGGACATGACAGCATGGCAGCTCTGGGGAACTCACGAGGCAAGGATGAGGACAAGTCGCCCTACCACAACGGTGCTGGTGACTACAAGACTGACATCATGTGTTTACCCAAGGCTTACCACACATCACCTTCCGTGCATTGAGCACTCGAGTGCACAGCATCCCTGCAAGATGTTAATCCCAGCCTTTGTACAACTTAAGGCCCATGTAGGTTAAAAAACAAGTATTCAAGGGCCAGAGAGAGGGCTCAGCAGTTAAGAGCACTCACTGCCCTTGCGGAAGATCCTGGTTTGGTTCTCAGACCCAACATGGCAGCTCACAACTGCTTGGAGCTCCAGTCCAGGGGATCCAACACGCTCATGCATGCCTGTGGTGCACATAAACTCACGCAAGCACACACATATACACAAATTAATTAAAAGCAAAAACAAAACCTCGTTCAAGGACCCATAGGTGACCTGTGGATGGAACCTGAATCCTGACTGGGAAAGGGCAGGACAGAGGTTACCTTGAAGGCCAGAGAGGCTGTAGGGAGGCCGAGAGGGCTGCAAAGCCAGGCTACACGCACAGTCACAGAGACAGAACCAGAGCTGATGAGTGTAGGCTGTGGAGATCTAAACCCCGGCTCTTCCACCTCCACACCTGGGGAGACCTCTCCGGGCCTCCATTTCCCAAGCCATAAAATGGGGTTAAGAGTTGACTTCAAAGGCTTGTAGCACCAACAAAGAACACCATCGGAAGGGTTCACTGGAGCCCAGCATATGTCCTATGTTCAATGGGACTGGGAATTGGTTAAGGTAACATAGAGCCACTGATGTCATTCCAGGGGGAAGTGGGGGTAGGGGTGGGAGGGGAATGACAGCAAAACATGTGGCACTCACAGCACAGAACACACAAGAATTCTTGACTAGGCAGGCCTAAACATCCTCCTCCTGATTGCAGCCAAGCCCACAACCTCCTCCTGTAAAACCTCCATTGCAGTTTCAAACCCCATCTTGCAGAAGCCCCCTGGGGACAGAGTTGGGCCAGCCCTAACTAAGTGCTCTCGGCAGAATCTGCTTCTCCGTGGGCGGGGATCAGAGCTAGTTCTCTGTTGGAAGAGCTCTCTGGGATTCCGGACACTGCCACAGTCCTCCATTCTCCCACCAGCCAGCCTTGACCATGTGCCAGTTCCTTCCTTACTTCCTTTTCTGCCCACGTCCTTGAAAATGGTAGTGTCTACCAGTACATCAACACCTCCTCCACAACCCCCCTGCCCGCCCTTTGCCTCCCAGTTCTAAATAATCAAAGCCACCAGACAGGAAAGCCTGCCACTGCCTGCTCTCCCACTTACAACCCTCTCTAGCTACACCCTCTCCTTCTCTACCTCTTTCCACACCCATTTCTTCACATATGCTCATTCACTCAATACTGTCTCCGTGGCCAATGAATACCAGGCACCTTCTCAGAAACCAGGGACCCAGCGGGACTCAACAGATCAAGTCTTTGCTGCTGATGCCTTTGTCACTCCCTCTCTCTAAGCACATCCAGGTTTCAGATGTGTGTGGCTGGAGATGGGCTCATCTTCTGGACATCAGGCAAATACTCCTCCCAGGCCTGGACAGTGGACACAGTGGACACCTTTGGTATCTTCTATACCTCCCCCATCGACACCCACCGCTGCTTGTCACTCCTTCCATCCTCAGCCTTTCCTTTTGGAGAACCCCTTTTTTGATCCCCCAATTCTTGGGTTACCCTTGCTCTAAGCTCATACTCATATGGTCTCTGCTCTACCACAGCAGTTCTAAATCTACGGGTCCAAGCCCTTCCAGGGTCACCTCAGACCACCAAAAAACACACATGTCTGTTTACAGTAGGATTTATAACAGTGGCAAGGTTTTTGGTTTTGGTTTTGGTGGTTTTTTTTTTTTTTTTTTTTGGTTTTTCGAGACAGGGTTTCTCTGTATAGCCCTGGCTATCCTGGAACTCACTTTGTAGACCAGGCTGGCCTCGAACTCAGAAATCCACTTGCCTCCGCCTCCCGAGTGCTGGGATTATGGTTTTGGTTTTTTTGAGACAGGATTTCTCTGTGTAGTCCCTGCTGTCCAGGAACTCCCTCAGTGGAGCAGGGTGGACAGATCCGCCTGCCTCTGCCTCCCGAGTACTAGGATTAAGTGTGCAAAAGTAATTTTACTGCTTGGGTGTCACTACACCACGAGGAACTGTATTAAAGAGTTACAGCATTAGGGAGGCTGAGTTGCACGGCTCTAACAAATCTGCTCCCTACAGGATGAAAGCTTACGAGTGAGCACCAGCCCTTGTTTTCTCAGGAGTGGACTCTGACTGGCTCGTGAGCTTTTCTCAGACCAAAGAGATCGCACCTAAGCTCTCTCTGCTGAAACTCTCTGTTCCTCCTCTGTGATTCCCAAGCTTCAAGACTACGGCTCTCTCTCACCCAGGCTCCTGGGTCACAGGTTTAGTTACACAGCCAATGAATCAGCAGGTCTAAGCTGTTCTTCTCCGGTCCAAAGGCTTGAACCTAGGACCAGGAAAAGCCAGTGCTCCACTGCTGAGATCCATCTCCAAATTCCTGTCTGCCGCAAGGGCAGTAGTAATGCATGCTGTTAACTGATGAGCCATCTCTCCAACCATCCCCCACCCCACCCCCCTTGTCCTTTCTGAAGCAGGGTCTTTTACCTGGAACTAGGGCTTGTTGATCAGGTTAGGCGGGCTGGCTAGCAAGCCCCAGGAATTCTACTGCCTCTTACGTGGGTTCCAGGCATGAAACTTAGGTCTTTACAATAAATACCTTGAACTCTGCCCAAGCCCCCACCCTCCTCCTTTTTATCTTTTTCAAATGCAGTCCTGCCTCTGCCTCCCAAGTGCTAGGATTACAGGTGGCCACCACTGCTCAGCTCCTAGTCCTTTGCCTAGAGCAGTGTGTAGCCTGGAAGTTACAATCTTTCTGCCTCAGTTTTCCAGGCAGTGGAATTCTAGATGGGCACCCCAAGTCCAGGTACCATTTCTCTTTTCCTTAAGGTCTGGAGCCAGGAGCAACACTGAAGCAAGGTGTTGTGAGTTCACAGCAAGACCTTGTTTCCTCATCTCCTCTCCAGTCGCAAACTGTACCCCTCCCTGCTCTTCCTGCTTCAGAGACCAGATCTGGCAGAGCTTCCTGACATGTCTCCCACTGTGGTCCCCACAGGTCTCTGCTCTGCCCTTAGCTGGTTCTTCTCACCTGAAGACTCCATTTAGTGAGAGCTGGTATCCTCAGGCACTTTGCTGAGTGCTAGGCGGGAACAGCCTCATGAAATCCCACAAGGTAAATAGGACGGGGGGTTCTGTGTCTGAGGTTCTGCATCTAAGGATTCAACCGCCCAAGGATGGAAACATTCACAACAAAACCTGCTTATGGACTGCAGGAGACTTGCTTTGTTATTCCCTAAACAACACAGTTTAGTAGATATTTACATATCATTTGCATTGTATCAGACACCATAAATCATCTAGAGATTGAGTAGATTATATACATACACTGAGTTTGAATGGTTGGTACCTTGGAATTTAGAGGCATCTTAGAGCCAATCCTTCTTAGGACCTTAGGTACAGGTACATTACTATACATCCCAGACTTATAAGTGAAACTAGAGACCTTAAGAGCTAGGAGTCACCACTGACAAAAGCAACAGGCCAGTCGCAGGGCCCAAGTTGGAACCACTATACATCCACTGGCCTCTCCACTCTGCCCACTTCTAGCACCAGCTCTCTTCTGGACCCCATGTGTCAAGCATAGAGCTACTGAAAGGCATGGACAAACATCTTCCAGACTCTATCAGAGGTCGGGTAACCCTCAGCGACTTCTGGGACTGCATCCATTCAATTCTTACAGGGAAGGGAGAGAAGGAAGGAAGTAGGTTAAAAAAAAAGAAAAAGAAAGAAAGGCATGAGGAAGTTAAAAAACTACCCCAAGGGCATAGACTCACTGGAGCAAGCAGTCTATCAGAGGCGTTTGCCTCTGGCTCCTTGCATACCAGCCTTCCTGACTCCACAGAAACCAAAGGCCAAACAGGAGCTCTCCAGATCAGGTCCCAAGGAAAAGGGTGGGGTCTTAATTTAGCCCCTAACTTGACTAGCAAGCTTCCAGCGTGCCTCATCCCCTCCTGGTCTGCTTAGATGTGAACAAAGATAACTCCACCTTTGGGGGGTGGGGGAATAATGTATCTTATGTAGCCAAGACTGGTGTCCAATTCAAGCTCCTCCTGCCTCAGCCTCCGAGGGCTGGAGACAGCAACATTGTTGAAGTCGTGAAGGACATCTGAGCCCTGGGAAAGCCTTGAATTTACTCAGTGAAACATTTCTGGAACATCTATCCTACTGCTTTTGTACTATGCTGGGGAGATGAAGATAAAAATCAATACAAAGTATGAGTCCCCAAGCCCAGGCCTCTGTGTACTCCATTAGGGGAACAGCATGCTGTGGGAGCCTGAGAGAAGCTTGCTGGGAGAGGATCAGAGGAAAGCAGACTTTAGGGGATGACTAGCATTTCTAAAGAAGGTTAGGAGGTAATTGGGGGTTGGGGGTCAGGAGGGAAGGGGTGGCTGGTTCAGGAGGCCAGAGGCTACCTGTAAAGGTTTTCTCAAATGAAAACTGGGAAAAAAAAATTAAATCAGACAATTCCAGAAGATAGACCTCAAAACTTGGCACATGATAACTCTTAACATACATAAACACTAAAGGGAAATAGTCTGGAGCCGCAGGGAGCACATTTAAACTCTTGGTTCTACAGAGCCACTGGGAAGGTTGTGAGCCATGAAAGGATGGACGGCATTACAATATAGACTCAAGAAAGAAAGCCAGGACTCAAGAGAGAACCAGAGGCCTGTACACACCACTCAGTAAGCAAGAATGGTAGCAAGAATGGTCCCCTGACCTATCTGGCTACTCACCAGCGGCTCCAAGTCCGGCAAACTCTCATGCAGACACATAGCTCACGGGGTCCAAGGTGCTGGAAGACACGAAGCCAGGCGGCCCGAGGCAGAGGGTGGTCGGATCCAGCAGCCAAAGGCAGAGTATCAGGCTCAGGGCTTCGAGGCGGGGGCCGCACGACGTGCCGCTCCAACTGTGGAGGCCGTGGTGGTGGGGCAGGGCCCAGGGGCCAGCTGAGTAGTGGCCCCCCACTGCCAGGGCGTATAGCCCGCCGTCCCCCACGGTTCTCCTTCTCGCCGGAGCTGCCCCGCGCTGGCCGCCGCCCATTCCGGGCCTCTCCAGGAGCTTCATCCTCACTAAGTGATGTGCCGGATGAGTCTGAATCCGAGTCGGAGTCTGAGGAGGAAGAGGAGGTATCGGGCACCCGCTCCAGCAGCTGGCACATGCGCTTGAAACGCTCCAGTTTCTCCCTCTGAGGTGACGGGGATGGCGCTGCCGGGCCCTCAGCAGAAGCTACAGGTGGCTTTGGTTTCTGTAAGGAGACAGGTGAGGTTGTGCGAGGTCCTCGAGCGCTCTTTCCCAACCACTCACCCAAAGGAGTCAGCAGAGGGTGAACAGCCCCGGGAGACACGGCCCAAGTTCCTGATTGTTCCCAAACCACCGTCCATCACTGGACTTCAGCTTCCTTATCTAGAGTGTGAAGCCACTATTCAAAGTTCAGCTAGCCTGTGGGTCAGTCACTGGCTCGTGAGCCCCCCAGCACGTGTGTAAAGTGCTGGCTGGCCTTTTCATTTCTGGGGTACAGAAGGGACTCGCTTGACCATCTACGACATGGATCAGCTAGACTAGACAAGCCCACAGTGCAGGAAGCAATTACTCCCTGTCTTGGTGTAGAGCATCCTTGCTCTGACTCCAGAAACGACTTGGCTACTCCTTTTCGGCAGGGAAACTGAGTGTGGCTCAAAGAGACTAGGTGACTTATCCAAGGTTACAAATTGGTATTTGGTGAAGGACTGGGACAGGCAGAACCTTGTATTCAGATTACCAGTGCAAAGTAGTATCAGAATTCAAGTTCAGCCACGTGACCTTGGGCCAGTCTTTTACTTCTCTGGGCCCATTACTTCTATACATCATTGGATTTATCTGTCTGTGAGATGGGAGAAGGGGTAAGGAAAGTGGTCTGTCTTCATCTCACAAATTAGGAAAGCCATTTACAAGTCCAGAGTAGACTACAAGTTGCCAAGACTGTATCAAGAATCAGTGATCTGGCAAGAAATTGAAATTTGGTTCTTTCCACTTAGGCCTGGAAAACTGAGGAAAATGGGCTACACACTAGCCTAATGGCCGCTGGAAATCGGGTTCCTACGACCTGGACCCAGGCTATTCTCCCACCCAACCCCTCCCAGTGCTCCATAGGGACCATGTAGGGGTAGGGCAAGACAAAGTGAGCAGGAAAGGACAGGTCTTAGTCTCCATGACAGAGGAGGGGGGAGGGGAGGGAAGGAGGTCCCCGGCACACCTCCCAGTTCTCGGGAGGGAGCCCAGGGTGGCAGGATGAGAATGCCTGGCTCGGATTCAGAACCCTGGGGGGCAGAAGGCCGGGGCTGCCTGGGTCCGCTCCTCGGAGGAGGCAGGCATCTCCACCCACCTTCTTCAAGTGCCTCTCTCGGCCTCCTTTCACCTACCAGGGCAAGGAGATACAGGGAAGAAAGAGACTCCATTAGAGACCCTGACAACCAAACTAGGGTCCCCCGTCGTCTTCTTGGACTACAAATCCCAGAAGCCCCCATCCTAGGAAGACTGCTCAGCAACCTAACCTTGTAATCAGTGTCTTGCCTTACTGAGCATGCTCCTCAGCTCCCTACTTCCCCCTCAGGCATTTTCTGAGCCCTTCCCTCCGCCTCTATAGTAGTTTGAGCATGCTCTGTTGCTCCTCCCTAATCCTCCGGGTCTCTCAAAGATTCCTGGCCTGTACCAGTTACCCCTCGCTTGAGTTCCTTCTTCATAGTGAGCATGTTCTATCCACAGCTCCCACTACAACTCACAAATACCTCTGGAGGAATCCACTCGGCCTCACTCCCCAGGTCAGGTAGGACCTGGCTCCAAAACCAACCCACCCACCAGGCTACAGCTCCCAGAATCCCATGTTCTAAACCAGCCTTCCCCTTCTGCTCCTCACCTTTTTCCTTGGGGTGGGGGGCTCATTCCCCCCCTCCCTCTCCTTCCGTTTGGGGGGCCCAGGCACATCGTCAGGGGTAGGGCCAGCAGGTAAGGGTCCCTTTCTTCTGGGCAGGGGTGGTGGAGGTGGTGGCTCCTCTGTCAGCTTCCATCCACCCCCTAGGTTAACGCCTTCCTCACCATTGTCAGCCCTGCGGCGCCCTGGACCCTCACCTGCATCCTGGAAAGCGTAAGCTGGGGATGAGGCCCCCAGCTAGTTCCGGATCTTCCACCCTGTCCCTATCTTAGCCCCTGCTTTACCTTGCTTGTCCGTCCTTCCTGGGTACAGCGGGGGCACTCCCAGCAGTTGGGTATCTCGGAATTGATAACACCCTCAGCCTTTCCCATCTGTAGGCAATAGACCAAATAATGGATAGAAGGTGCCAGGATATGCCCAAGGACGGTGTGGTCTACCTCCTTGCTCCCCGATAGTCTACCCCAACCAGGCTACAGGGTTGGTTCCCAGGGTTATCACCTTCAGGCAGCCAGGGTGGACGATCTCGTTGCAGATTGTACACTCCATGAGGCTCAAACTAAACTTCTCTTCTTCTCCCTCCACTGTATCCTCCTTTCCAGCCTCCCCACACAAGAGGCATACAGCTGTGTGTGGGAGCACGGGCTGTTGGGAAAGAAGGGGCATCAGAGACCTCGAATCCAAGCTAGAGGGTAAAGACTCTTCCACATCAGCTATAGGATGAAGGAGGCTCAGAACCCACAGGCCAGTTACTTAATTCGGCAATGGATTTACCCACACTGCTTCTATGTCTCTAAGATGGGGTGAGGGACCTTTCCTTTTCAGGACCATGGTTAAGAACAAGACAATGCATGAGAGGCTGAGACACGGCTACTGTCATTATTATCATTAGCACAGGATTTGGGACTGGCTTGGAGTGGAAGAGACCACAGGCAAATGACAACGCTCGGGACAAGTTAAAGAAGTAACAAGTCTGGGGGTAATTCTAAGGTTGTTCAGAGGGCCGTCCAAGGGTGACTCTGGAAGCCCACAGTGAGCCCAGTGTGAGAGGTCCGTGGAACATGTAAGGTCACAGCTACTTTAGGCCTAGGGTAAAGGCAGCAGTCTCCAGACAATGTGACTTCAGGGAAGACAATGGTAGGACTGAATCATATCAGGGATGCTGACAGCCAGGGATCTAGATCAAGGGAGAAGTATCAGAAGGTGAGGCAAGGGGCTGGGGGACAAAGGAAGGGGAAGGGCTGAGGGGTGAAAGTGCAGGAAGAGTGGCTGAGGAGGAGGGGCGGCTGCTGGGGAAAGGCCATCCTGGCGCCCCAGGCGCTGAAAGGATGAGGGAGGCAGAAAAGAACCCACGTTTCCCAGATAACTCCGGAGCTGGGCCTTTCCATAGGACATTCATGGCTCACTACTATCTAATCTTTGCTACGAAGCAAGTGAGACATTGTACAGGGAAGGTACTTGAAGTTCAGAGTGACTTGCTCAAGGTCACAAGACAGGGGGTCCTGGCCTCAATTTCAAGACACCTGAAGGTGTGAGCAAGACCAGAGGAAGGCAAAAACTTTCTCCCGTGGTAGAGCTGGGTCCCTTTAACACAGATACCTGGGCAGGGGGCACAGGGCAGGGGCTGAGCTTTCTACAGACCTGAGGCAGACTCTTCTTTGTATCCCACTTTTCGACAAAGACAAAAATCAAACATTTAAAGCAAGTCAGTGAAGAAATGCAGAAGTGAGTGTATGAACAGCACCCCTAAGGAACCCCAGGGAAGCTGCCGCTGGACACCCAGAGAATGCTCAGGCCCCGTACTACTGATGGTGCTCTGGGCAAATAGGCCTGAGGTTCCCCGTACCCCGGGCATGAAGTTCAAGACTCACCGCGGTGCACTGCCGAAGCAGGCACGACTGCTTCATGCGCCCGGGCCCCCCAAACTTCTTCATGTCTCGGCAGAAATGGCAGTCCCCGCACTCAGTTCGCACACAGGCCCGGCAACGACGGCAGCGGGTTCGGCGTCGGCGCGCTCCGGCCCCCGGTCCCCGGCTGCTCGACGACATTGGGGGCGTCAGCAACGCCGAGGGCTGTAAGCAGATGGTGGTAAAGTCAGAGAGGCCCTGCAAAATCTGGCCTGAAAGTCTCCTGGCCGCAAGCTCACTGCACCTCTGATGGGGGCAGAGCTTCTATGTCTACCCTCAGAGAAGGTCAGCCTTTTAGAGTGTGTCCTGAGCAGAGGGCCACTCCCTCAAGACCTCCCGCCTGCTGGAAGGAGGGACACTGAGGCCCCTCCTCTAACATCCCAAGCCAAGGTTCCTGGAAAAGGCTTCTGACCTGTAGCTTACCTCAGGGAGCTTCCAACTCACACCTGTGGTTGCCCACACCCCCCATTCCCTCAGACTGCCCTCCAGATTGCAGGGGCACACTCTTTTCTCTCTCTCCCTTCTCTCTCATGGGTACCTGTCATCCAAACCTTTCAAACCCTGATACTCTAGCCAGACCCACTCCATTTCTAATGACCCAATGTGCTCTCAACTTCCCTGGGCTGACACCCCTGAAATGCTTAGTGTCCCCTCTCAGCCCACCCCATACACAAGTCCTCCTCCTCCAAGTTATCCAATAGGATCTCTCGGGCAATCTGGGTAATCTCCCAGATTCCCTGGGAGTCTACAAGTTGCCCTAACATCTCAACAGAATTCAAGGTGGGCTCGGCTTTAGGTCTTCCCGCCCCCATTCACATCTTACCAGCCTGCTTTTCATCCCTAATTGTCTGGAATCCCTGGGGCTCTCCTGCCCATGGAAACCAGATCCTCTGAAATCCCACATGGACTCAGCAAGCCTGGGGGGGGGGGGGGGGTCTCTTCCCAATCAGTCTTAGACCTGCTTCCCCTGGCTTCTCCCTTTCCAAGGACTTCCAGACCATCCACAGGGTATGGGGCCCTCCAGCACTCCGGGGGAGGGGCCTAGAGGGCGGCGACTGGAGGCGGGGTGGAGGGGGAGGTCTGCAAGGGGCAGCAGGGTCGGGGAAGGAAGGCCACTTCCCTAGGGTTGGAGGTTAGAGGAGAGAAGGTTGGAGGAGTTTGGAGCGAAGGGAGGGTGAGGCTGGGGGCGGGGAAGGAAGGGAGAGGCCAAGCTGAGGATGAATGGGAGTGGGAGCTGCCCAGGTCTAGGGGTGAGGAGGAGCCGCGTGAACCCACCTCACACGTGTCCCGGGAGCCATCTCTCCCTTCTCGGCAGCTCCCGGCGGGTCGGCGGCCATCGGCGGCGGGGGGGCCGGGCGGCGCGGGGCGCTGAACGCTCAGAACGCCGGGGTCCACGGCCCCCCGAGGGCGCTCGGCCCCTCCCTCCGGCGGAGGCCGGGACAGCAGCGAGTGGAGATGGGGAGCGCCGGG
The DNA here is from genome assembly GCF_900095145.1 of Mus pahari. Classification (NCBI taxonomy): domain Eukaryota; kingdom Metazoa; phylum Chordata; class Mammalia; order Rodentia; family Muridae; genus Mus; species Mus pahari. Next base: position 97,221,418 of record NC_034590.1, on the reverse strand, counting down.
GGCGAGGCCCTCCCACGGGCTGCGGCGCGGCCCTTCCAGGGGGAGGTCCTGCTCTGGGGGGCTCAGTCCCTCAGCCCCCCCAGGCCAACGGGGGCTCCTCGGGCGCAGGGTGCTCAGCTTTTGCCCGGGCCCCACTCAGTCCCGGGTTTGAGTCTCAGCTCCCCACCCCCACCTTTCCCCAAAGCCCCCGACCCTTAACTGGCCCCTTCCCAGCTCCAACTGCCCAGGGGTCCAGGGAAAGACCAGGGGCCCCCCACCGTTTCCGGGGTTCAAACCCCGCCCACCGCCGGTTCCCGGGGAGGGGGGGGTCGCTGCAACCTGCCCCCCTCCCCTGGGTCCGCCCCTGTACTGCGGCCCCCTGACCCACAGAGACAGGGCGCGCAGAGGGGGGTGAAGGAAGCTGCTCCGGCCCCGCCCCCCCCAGCCTGCACGCGCCCCCGCCCTCCCCCCTTCAAACGCGCGACCCTCAAGATATAAGGATTTAAATAAAATTTGAATAAATCCACTCCTAAAATGGGAGGGTATAAGGAAAGGATGGGGCAGAGGCAGGAAGGGGGTGGGGGCAGTTGGGATGTCTTAGCACCCCTACTCCCCTAGCCTCGCGCTGCTTCGGCCCCGGGCCCTGGTCGCCGCTCTCATCCCTCCTCAGCTCCTTCCTCCTTCCTCCTCTCCTCCCTCTCCCCTCCCTTCTTCCCACCTCCTCCTCCTTTTTACTCCCTCCTTCTCCCAGAGGAACCCCGCCCCCTTCTCCCTCCTTCCTTCACCACCTTTACTTTCCAGGACGAACGCGTGCAAAGCACGACGGGAGTTGTAGTTCTCCAAATTCTAGCGCTATCGTGGGAAAAGTGGGACACTAGGGCCAGCCGGTACTACAAATAAGATGGCGAGAGGGATGCCAATCTAGGAGCCGAGCATGGCGGGAATTATAGTCCAGATGACCCAAGACTACCCGTAGCAGGACATAGAGAAGGAGCGGGAAGGATGACTACAAGCAAGATGGCCTTTTCCCCCGACCCGACCTCCTTTCCAGGCACTCACACGCCCTCTGGTCCACAACCCTCCGCGCGTGTGGTACCTGACGGGAGTCGCAGTCCATCTGCTGCCTTCCCGCTGCCATTTCTACTCATCAGGAACAATGGAAAGGTGAAAAGAAACGAGGACTACAAGCAAGATGGCGATCGAGGGGCGTACACCTACTAAGCCGATCTTATGAAGTGGGATGGGAATAGTAGTTTTCTAGCCTTCCTATGTTCCTTTAAGAATGCCAGAACCGGGAGGATAAAGAGACTACCGTAAAGATGGCAGGATACCTAACCTTTCCTGGTCGCTTCATTCTACCACTTAGAGCTCCTCGCCCTCCTGAACTATCAAAATCCCGCACTCGATGATGCAACGCCAGCCGGGAATTGTAGTCTTCCCTCTCCCCTCTTTTATCTTCTGTCGAGACAATGGAAGTGAGCGGGGCGGGGACTACCACAAAGATGGAGGGTGAAGGAGCAGACGATGCTATGGGATTTGTAGTCCAACCGCTAATACTATTCTCGGCGGATGTGTAGGAAAGGACTACTGCAGAGATGGCAACCTAGTCGCTTGCCCCTCGGTGCCGGTACCTGGTGGGGTATGTAGTCTCTGCTTTAGTTGTACAGAGAAAGGACGCTACTGTTGAAATGTGTATCACCGCGAACACGCCAAATTGCTAGCGGACGGAAACGGAAAGTCTCTTTGCTCTTGGCCTCCTTTTCTAAAGGGCTTGCAGGGAAATGTAGTCCCAAGTTTTCTTTCTCCAGTGGCGGAGAATTGATGTCACCTGTGGGAATCAGTGCGGGTGAGAGAGAAACATTGGAGTGACCTCACCGCCTTTTCGGATGGTGAAGATTTCATATTTTAAAAGAACGCAGCCATAACCAATACTGTCGCGACAAGGGAGGCGTGGTTCTCTCCAAAAAGTATACCCACGCTGTTGTCCCTTATAAAGACTGGGCATCTCGCACACGTTGCTTCCTATTAAACCTTTGCAAATGAATACCTTACACGTGGTGCGAACCAAAGGAAGAAGACCTTGGAATATACAAAATCTTTCCACCTTAGGAAGTCATCAGACCTCAGTTTCTTACCCGAAAGGGGTTATGATTAATACTCACCTCCACGCTGAATTAGCGTTAAAAGTATTCAAGAAAGTAACCAGTTCTGACACGGGGCGTGTGGCTGCAGTTATTTTTTCGAGATCCCTTTCAGCCCAGTCGTTTTGGAAGCCCAGAAATCCATCATGCCGGACAGTTAGCTTCTGCAAAAAGAAAATTGACGAGTAGGCTACCCCCATCTTAACCCCCACCCCTCTTCCGTCCTCATCTGAGTCTTCCAACCATCTCTACCCAGCACTCTTCCCAGGGGGCGCCCTCTCTCCTTTTAACAGGACGCACACACTGACCAAATTTCCTCAACCTGAATTGTAGCCTTTGCGAGCTGTGAAGCCTCATGCCTTGTCTTTTGAGCCTTGGAGGCTTCCGGTGAACGAACTCTCAGCTGCCAAAGGGACTGCTTTATGCCATGTTGATTTCCTCCTGCGCCCTAGAAAAGGCGCAGTACTACCCCAAGCCAACCTCTCTGCTTCCTTGTCTCTGCTGGGGTTCCAGTCCTGCTGGAGACTTGGTGGGTGTGGTTTTTCTGCTTAGGAAGTTAACTCAGGCCAAAACTGTGTCAAGTCACAGTTTGCTAGGACTACTAGCCTTAAGCCAAGTAGAGGCTCCTTGCAGCTCCCGTAACAGTCGTGGTTCCCAGGGAAGTGTCTGTCCATTTTAAATCCACACAGCGTTTCTTTCAACTAGCAAGACTGCTTTCTGGCCTTCTAGCGCTCTCCTTGCCTGGACCAAAGTTGTACTTTTTCATCCATCCCGCGTCTCCACCCAGTTGTTTATCCATCAAGTTCCTATTAAAATCCCACTGCCACAATAAAACCTAGCAATTCCCAGATGGGCTTTGTTTAGTGTCCTTTCCACTAACTTGGAAGCTTTCTGAATGCACCTCACAGGTGTTGTTTGGTTTTGCCATGCTGGGAATCAAACCAGGTATCATTGATGCTAGGCAAAGCACTCTGCAAGGAGCTACATCTCAGTCCCACCTGGAATACTAAATGCTTTCAGCCTCTCATTTGATCTAAGAAGCCTGTAACAGTCAGCCAGGTGGCACACCTTTACTGCCAGCACTTGGGAGGCAGAGGCAGGTAGATTTCTGAGTTCAAGGCCAGCCTGGTCTACAGAGTGAGTTCCAGGACAGCCAGAGTTACACAGAGAAACCCTGTCTCGAAAAACAAACAAACAAACAAAAAACAAATGAACAAACAAAAAAAATAGCCAAAATCCGGTTATGTGCATTTAACATGAGCACAGCAAAATTAGCATATAAAGTTAGTCTTCTAATATATCTTCAAAAATTCTAAAGTCAGGTGGGGCATGGTGGCGCATGCCTTTAATCCCAGCACTTGGGAGGCAGAGGCAGGAGGATTTCTGAATTCGAGGCCAGCCTGGTCTGCAGAGTGAGTTCCAGGACAGCCAGGGCTACACAGAGAAACCCTGTCTCGAAAAAAAAAAAAAAAATCTAAAGTCAGGCTGGAGAGATGGCTCAGAAGTTAAGAGCACTGGCTGCTCTTTCAGAAGTCCTGAATTTATTCCCAGCAACCTCATGATGGCTGACAACCATCTAAACTGGAATCCGATGCCTTCTTCTGGTAGATGTGCATGCAGATAGAGCAGTCATATTCATTAAATAAATGTTTTTTTTTAATTCAAGAGTCTGAATTAGTTTGCATTGTTGGATAAAGGAACAGTTGGAGCTAAGTACCTGCTTCCCTTTTAAACAAAATGAAGTCTACAGATTAAAAGCATTTGGTGTTGCTCTTGCAAAGGATGGGAGTTCAATTCCCAGCACCTGAATCAGGCAGCTCACAACTGCCTGTAACTCAACTCTGTGGCTCTGACCCTTCTGGCCTGAGGGCACCTATACGAACACACACCTAACACCACCAAGATGCACACATGCAGGAAAAAAAGCCAGTCTGGATGCGCATGCCTTTAATCTCAGTACTCCAGGCTGCCAGGGCTACACAGAGAAACTCTGTCTAAAAAACACATAGACAGGGCTGGTGAGATGGCTCAGTGGGTAAGAGCACCCGACTGCTCTTCCGAAGGTCCGGAGTTCAAATCCCAGCAACCACATGGTGGCTCACAACCATCCGTAACAAGATCTGACGCCCTCTTCTGGAGTGTCTGAAGACAGCTACAGTGTACTTACATATAATAAATAAATCTTTAAAAAAAAACCACATAGATAGATAGATAGATACTAAGTAAAAATAAAGCTCAAATACCAGAATTTAGGTTTTGGAAACAAAAAGCACTATACTCCCTTGTTTCCCACAGTCTGTAGTCCCTATCCTAACTGTTGTGCATGATAAAAGCTTATTGAGAACTAAGGGCCAATTATTCTCTCTCTCTCTCTCTCTCTCTCTCTCTCTCTCTCTCTCTCTCTCTCTCTCTCTCTCTGACAGGGTTTTAGTGTGTAGCTCCAGGTAACCTAGAACCATATAGACCAGGCTGGCCTCCAACTCACAGAGATCCTGTTGCCTCTGCCTCCTGAATGCGGGGCTTTAAACGTGTACCCCATCATACTGCTTCTCTGTAGTCAGTCCTTCAGCGCTGAGCAGAGTTTCTGCACCCTACCTACTGACAGGCGATTGCATAGAAGACTCCAGAGAGGATGGGTGTGGCTCAGGCTCATCAGTGGGAAAGTGCTGGGCTCCTATGCTTTAAACCCTGAGCCCCACTGCTGCCACTGGGAAGGGAAAGTGGAAGGAGGAAGGAAGACAACACTTACCTTTCCACTTCACAAGTGAAAATTTTACCACCAGCAAACACAAGCTGTAGAATGAAAACATGAGAGCGTTTCCTCTTACTCCTAATGTAGGAGCGTTTCCTGAGCATTTCCTGAAAGTTTCCTGAGCCCAAGGATTTTAAACCAGCCTAAGCAACCCAGCAGAGACCCCAAGGAAAGAAAGAAAAAGCAAGACAGAAGAACACACAGGAGCTGGAAAGGCTCAGTAACAAAGACCCCCATCTCCAAAGGAAAGAAAGAAAACGCAAGACAAAAGAACCTACAGGAGCTGGAAAGGCTCAGTAACTCGTCCAGCCTGGCCTGGAACTTGCTCATCTAGTCACACCATGTGACTTGAAGGCTTAAATGAGAAAGATCTGTTTTAGGATGTGTGACCTTGCTAACAGAGTGGTATCACTGGGGTGTGTGGCCTTGCTGGAGAAGGCATGTCGATGGGAAGGAGTTGTGGTCCAGTTGGAGGTGGTATGTTACTAGGAAGAAGATCTATCACTGGGGAGGAGGTGTAGCACTAAAGAGCAGGCATTTTACGGGGGAAGAACTGTGTCTGTGAGGAGGAGGTGTCACTAGGGCAGACTTGGGGTTTTAAAAGACTCCCCCCATTTCCCAGGATGCTCTTTGCCTCCTGCTTGTGGATCAAGGTGAGGGCTCTCAGCTGGTCTTGCTGCCAAACCTTCACTCAGCCACCCTCGGATTCCAACCCTCTGAACATGTAAGCCTAATAAAACACTTTCTAAGTTGGCTTGGTCAGTGTTTTACCACAATAGGAAAGTAACTAAGACACCCAGGCTGACCTCCGTTGTGAGATTAAAGTATGTGTTTCCTGCTACCACAACCTGTGGTGCGTTTAATTTTCTCTCCTCCTCTTCTCCTTGAGACAGCTTCTCACAAGGAAAGCCAGACCAGCTTCAAACTCATGATCCTTCTGCCAGAGCCTCCTGAATGCTGACTACACAAGCATGTGGGGCAATCTTTCCCAGTCCTTAGAATGAAACCCGCGGCATTTGCATGTGTGTGGTACAAGCTCCCTACCAACAAAGTTATCTCCTTTAATCTTTAATCTTTGATATGCTGGAGAACAACCACGATAGAGTTAATCAGGCATCCTACCCCTACGCTCCACCCCAGCTCCTGGTTACTTTTCTTTTTTTTCTTTTTTTTTTTTAAAGATTTATTTATTTATTATATGTAAGTACACTGTAGCTGTCTTCAGACACTCCAGAAGAGGGCATCAGATCTTGTTCCGGATGGTTGTGAGCCACCATGTGGTTGCTGGGATTTGAACTCCGGACCTTTGGAAGAGCAGTCGGGTGCTCTTACCCACTGAGCCATCTCACCAGCCCCCTGGTTACTTTTCTATAAGAGTAAGATATGTGATGAAGGAGCATAGCTATGACCTCACACACAGGGGGAGATGAGCACTGAGCATTGGTTTGGTTTGCTCTGCCTTGCTGTTCTTCGCTAATGATGTGCATGTATTGGTTCACCTTACATAGCGTTATTAAATTCAACTTGTGGTCATGCCTCCATTGAGAGAAACCTGCTGAAGAAGAACCGCTTGTGAGGTTCCTGCAGCAGCTTGCAAATTCCCTGGCCTCTCTGAAAGCCAGTTGGTGAGCCTGGCAGTTCCTTCAGGATTGAACTACAGCTGCTGGTTTGCGCCTAGTGTCTGCCTGCTGACTTTTCTTTTCCACTGCTTCTGCTGGGTGGTGGGCTAGAGGACAGGTTGAACCCTTATTAAAAGTGGGTTGCAAAAACTTTTATCTCTACAGATCTCTGAGTTTGAGGCCAGCCTGGTCTTTATAGTGAGTTCCAAGATGGTCAGGACTATGTAAAGAGGTCTTGCCTTTAAAAAAAAGTGAAAAGTTTGGGGAGCAAAAGGATGACACAGGCCGGGCGTGGTGGCACACACCTTTAATCCCAGCACTTGGGAGGCAGAGTCAGGCAGATTTCTGAGTTCAAGGCCAGTCTGGTCTACAGAGTGAGTTCCAGGACGGCCAGGACTACACCGAGAAACCCTGTCTTGAAAAACCAAAAAAAAAAAAAAGATGACACAGTAGGTGACAGTGCCTCAGCACAATCTGAGTTCAACCCCAGAACCCAGAGAAAGATTTGGAAGAAAAGAACTGACTTGACAAAGTTGTCTTCTGGCTTTGAGACCTACACCATGGTGTGGACATGCCACCACAATGATAAACAAGTAACTTTCTGGGAAACCTTAACACATTAGTGCACATTGGTTGGGGAAAGAACATTGCTACTGCATTAAGTGAATGGGTACTAATTTGTCTTCTTCCACATCGGAGCCCTCTGAGAGCTTACATCTGCTGCTTGCTGCTGCTTAAGGTTCTGCTTCTACTACAATGACAATTTTCACTCATGTTAGCTTAGCAGGATCCATTGGGGGCTTGCTGTGGCTGGCTGCCTCCCAGCCCCAAGTTCCTCATTCTTTACCTCTTTCTCTTTTTCCCCTGTCTCACTTCAAGTTTTTTTTTTTTTTTTTTTTTTTTTAAAGATTTATTT
>NC_034590.1:97202119-97213408 GCF_900095145.1 Mus pahari | reverse complement strand
GCTACAGTGTACTTACATATAATAAATAAATAAATCTTTAAAAAAAAAAAAGAAAGAAAGAAAGAAAGAAAGAAAGAAAGAAAGAAAGAAAGAAAGATGGTTCACTGAGAAAGAACACTCACTACTCTTACAGAAAACTAGGGTTCAATTCCCAGCACTCACAACAGGTGGCTTACAACATAATCTCAATTCCAAGGGATCTGACGCCCTCTGGCCTCCATGGGCATCTGCATGCACATAAATTCACACGAACACAGATACACATGCATTCATTTTATTTCCTTTTAAAACAGGACTGTGGGTGCAGTTCAGAGGGAAGCACTTGCCTAACCAGCATGCGTATGGGTGTTTTGCTTGCTTGCACGTATGTCTGCGTACTACATGCTTATTTGATATCCTCAGAGGTCAGAAGAGGGCATCACAGACCCAGGAAATGAAGTTGTGTAAGGTTGTGAGCCACCAAGTACTGGGTACTGGGAACTGAGCCCAGGTCCTCTGGGAGAACCGCAAGTGGTCTTAAGCACTGAGACATCTCTGTACCCCACTGTATCACTCCTCTTTCTCTCCAATTGTCAAACGGTGAACAACTGTCCCCCACTGCATCCACCCTGCTCTAAGCCTGAGCACAGGAGCTGCAACCATGAGTCAAGACCAGTGTCTCCTCTGGCAGAGTGGCGCCTGCCTCTCATCCCAGCACTGGGAGGCAGAGGCAGACAGAGCTCTGTGAGTTCGAGGCTAGTCTGATCTACAGAGGGAGTTCCAGGACTACATGGAGAGGCCCTGACTTTTTTTTTTTTTAAGATTTATTTATTCATTTAATGTATATGAGTACATTGTTGTTGTCATCAGACACACCAGAAGAGGGAATTGGATCCCATCGGATATAGATGGTTGTGAGACACCATGTGGTTGCTGGGAATTGAACTCAGGACTTCTTGGGGAGCAGTCAGTGCTCTTAACCGCTGAGCCATCTCTCCAGCCCTGACCCTGTCTTGAAGATCAATCTTCCTTCCTTTAAGTTGTTTCTGTCCAGGCTGGAACTGGAACTTCAGTAGAGTGGTGCTCCTCTCAGACACAAAGCCCCGGTGTGATCCCAGCACACAAAACCCAGGCGTGGTGCTGCTCACCTAGAATCCCAGCACTCGGGAGGCAGAGGCAAGCGGAGCTCTGAACTGAAGGCCAGCCTGGTCCACAGAGTGAGTTCCAGGACAGTCAGGACTACACAGAGAGACCCTGTCTTGGAAACAAAACAAGTGAGAGAGAGAGAGAGAGAGAGAGAGAGAGAGAGAGAGAGAGAGAGAGAGCATAATCATTACTGACGCCTCTCTGTTGTGTCTGTTGTGTATGCCCCAGTACTGGGGATTTGGAGATGGCAGGGGTTAAAGACTGACACAGGCCAAGGATAAGGAATGGTTACCAATCAGTAGACAAGGGGCCACAGGATCTGAAAGTCCAAAGGAGCTAAAGAATCTAGCAAGGGGTAAAGGTTAGAGAGCTTCTCGGATGAGTCAGAGCTCAGTGGGATGTTTGGATGTAAGAAAGGCTGAGTCAGAAGGATGTGCAGGTCAAAGGTGTGGCGTCCTGTGAAACCAGGGGTAGGGAGGACAAGGTGAGGAGGGCAAAGGCAACGCTGGGGGACTCAGAAACTGAAGGGCTTGAAGGCCAGGCTAAGGGACGGAGACACTGTCCTGAGGCATGGAAAGGTTCGGGGTAGGTGGAGGAGACAGGAGCTGTTGTCCCCTAAGCTCTAGGATGTCACCAGCCACTAATCCCCTTGCTCTTTCAATGGCCTTGCTCATTTCTAAAGCCTGCCACCATGCTTCTATCTTAAGACAGGAATGAAGACTTTTAGTCAGGAGTAGGATCGGGGTGACTATTGGACCTCACTGATGTGGTCTCTGGCTGATGCTAGGATTGGCCTTGGGTGCCTTGGTGGACAAGCAGCCATCAGACCTCTGAGGACCACATCTGCAATTAGGACAGGAATTAGGCTCAGAAGTAAAGCATGGTGGGACATTCTCTCCTCACTGGGGGAACTGAGGAGACAGACCAGGTGGTAAAATGCTTTCTGCATGAACACAGGAACCCAAGTTTGATTTCTAGCCCCTGCACAAAAGTCTAGATGTAGGCTTTGGGATTGAGGTCAGTGATAGAACAGTGTGTAACAAGCCCTGGGTTCAATACTAGCACTGGGGGAAAAAAGATAAAATTCAGTTATTCAGTTAGTTAATTTAAGGGGCTAGAGATGGCTCAACAATGAAGAACATTAGCTGCACTTGTTGACCAAGGTCAATCCCCAGTACCCACACACTGGCTCACAACTATAAGTCTAGTTCTGGGGAATTTGACACCCTTCTTCTGACCACCATGAGCCCCAGTACACACATGGTACATACACATACTGGCAGGCAAATACTCATAAAATAAAACAAATATATCTGTATTGGTTAGGGTTCCCTAGCATCGCAGACATTATTGGAATGGCTTACAGTCTGCAGTCCAATTAACGCCACAATGGGCATCTGTGTTGCTTGCTCTATCTGAGGCCAGGCATTTCAGCTGCATGTCTTCTGTATAAGCTGGGATCCTGAAGAGGTAGGCCCCAAACAGATGTGCTGGCAAGTAAACTCAAGAGGAGAAAGAAGAAGGAAGCCATCCTTCCATTGTCCTCTTGTAGGCCTCCAGCAGAAGGTGTGGCCCAGATTAAAGGTGAGTCCCATCATGCCTGGATTTGGAAGTGCTTGGGAGGCAGAGGCAGACAGAACTCTGTGAGTTTGAGGCTAGTTTGACCTACATGGTGAGTTTCAGATTTGTCCAAGCTACAGAGTGAAACCCTGTCTCAAAATACCAACCCACGGATAAAAGGCCACAGTCTGCAGGGTTTTTTGGTACCTGAAGGACTCAAAGTCAAAAAGAGATACTTTCTCATTGATGGTATAGAATCAACTTAGGTGACTATCAACAGAGGACTGTGTGCATGTGTGCGTGTGTGTGTGTGTGTGTGTGTGAGTGTGTGTGTGTGTGAGAGAGAGAGAGAGAGAGAGAGAGAGAGAGAGAGAGAGAGAGAATTTTATTCAGCCATAAAGAATAAAATTTATGCCGGGCAGTGGTGGCACACGCCTTTAATCCCAGCACTTGGGAGGCAGAGGCAGGTGGATTTCCGAGTTTGAGGCCAGCCTGGTCTATAGAGTAAGTTCTAGGACAGCCAGGACTACACAGAGAAACCCTGTCTCCAACCCCCCCCCAAAAAAAATTATGTTTTTTTTTTTAAGGAAAACGGATGCAATTGGAAACTATCATTTAAAAACATTTTGTGAAAAAAAATGTGTGTGTGTGTGTGTGTGTGTGTGTGTGTGCTCTATGTTCCTATGCACATGCAAGGGGAAGTCACAGGACAATTTGCACTTTCTTCTGGTGATGTTGTTTGATTGGTAGAGTGTTTATTTAGTATTTGAAAAGTCCTGGGTTCAATCCTTAGCACTATAGACCAGACTTGTAATCCCAGTCCTGGAGAGGTTGTGGCAGAAGCATCGTTGAGTCAGAGGTGGAGCTAAGCTATAGACTGAGTCCCTATCAAAAAAAAAAAAAACTAAGTAGGGCCAGAGAGTCAGCTTAAAGGGAGCTCACAACCGCCTGCTACTCTAACTACAGAAGGATTTATCGCCATCTTCTGGCCTCCACAAGCACCTACACCTATATGTACACAACACAAGTACACAAATAAACAAAGTATAATGCCAGGGTTGTAACTCAGAAAAAGAGCATTTTACGGGGCGTGGCGGCGCACGCCTTTAATCCCAGCACTCGGGAGGGAGAGGCAGGCGGATCTCTGAGTTTGAGAGCGGGTCTCAACCAGGCTGGCCTCTAACTCACAGATATCCTTGCCTCCCTAGTGCTAGGATTAAAGTCGTGTGCCACCAAGCCTCGCACGAGTTCTGTTCTTAATACCACAAACAAGGAAGGAAGTAAAGACCAAGTCTCAGAGAGATTAACTTTCTCAAGCCAGTGGTGAACACAGGCAGGATTTTCAAGCCTACTGACCTTTAAACTGCTAGAATTCCCAAGGCACTGGCTTCTCTCAAGACCAGAACTGCAATAGAGATGGTCAGACCCTCAGGGCAGGGTGAGACAGGGTGACAGAGCTGCCGACCTCCCTAACACCAAGCTGGTCACTTTGAACAAAAAGAGCCAGCCCTGGGATGAGAGGTGAGCCCTCCAGCTCTTTGGTGGGGGTGAGACTGGTGGGGACTGGCCTTCCCTTCTGGGTGAGACCATGCAAGCCTTCACCTGTGAGAAGTGGAGATCGTGTATCTGTTCCCCTCCGCCTCCTCCCTCTATTTCACTGCCATGGCCTGGCCCACGCCTCAGTGCACCAACTCAATAGGCCTTCCCTAATCCCCTGACGTCATCACCTACCTAGCACTGGCCCTCCCTGCCAACCTGGCAGCCCCCATCTTTGGAGATGCTGCCTAGAAACCCCCTACTCAGAACTGTTTGTGTCCTCAACCTCCTTCCTGAGTCCACAGTTCAGATCTGGGACACCCACTCCCATCCCCGAGCTGGGGACAGGGTCGAGGATTTGCCCGAGTGTTGCTATGTGACTCCAGGTAAGCTGCTACCCCTGGACCTTGGATTCCTTAGTTAATTTTGTCTCACTCCCCACCCCCAACTAATCATTCCTAACCCTTTTGGTTTCTTAGGCACTTGTCATTGAGAAAACTGTGTTGTTTTATTTTACTCAATTTTACTTTGAGACAGGGTCTCCTGTAGTCCAGGCTGGCCTCAAAGTCAAGTCAAGATTCCCCCACTCTAGCCTTCGTCCTGGGATTGTAAGCATGTGCTTTCTTTCTTTCTTTTTTTTTTTTTTTTAAGATTTATTTATTTATTATATGTAAGTACACTGTAGCTGTCTTCAGACACTCCAGAAGAGGGTGCCAGATCTTGTTACGGATGGTTGTGAGCCACCATGTGGTTGCTGGGATTTGAACTCAGGACCTTTGGAAGAACAGTCGGGTGCTCTTACCTGCTGAGCCATCTCACCAGCCCCCAAGCATGTGCTTTCATACTGACTGAAACATTAGCTTTTGTCAGTTTCTGTTTCTTGTTGTCTTTTCCACTGGGGATGCCTCCCATTAACCCCAGTGCCACACACAGTAGGAGCTGTTCTCTATCTGCTAAGTGAAGTGAGTCTCTCTCCACATTATCCTCTACCAGGGGAGGTGGGGTGAACTGTCCTCCTCAAGGGAGTAAGGATGAGCATTTGGCTGTCAGAGTGAAAAACAGCATCACTCCATGGTGGGCAAGTTCCCACAGCTCTGAGGAGGGGCCAGCAGGAGCTTTTCTGCACCCCCGGACATCCCCAGGGAGGAAGCAAGTCTCAGGAGCACGCACGTGAGGCCACCTGCACATATACATGTACCTAGGCAGAGAGACAGGACTGCCTCAGAGCCTGAGATTGGCCGGGTGAGGACTCCCGTCAGCTGCACATGAGAAGTGTGATTGCCTCCAAGTGCACATCTGTACTCGTAGGTGCTTGAGCTGGGATTCCAGGTGTTTGGGGATGTGCTTGTCTGTGTGTCTGTACAGATAAGTATCTGTCTAGGACTTTGGGTATGTGACATATGCAAGCCTGATAGGATATGTGCATACAGACATGCCTAGGAGGGTCAGCTCCACGTGGGCAGGGATCTTTTGCCTATCTTGTTCCGTATTCTATGCCAAGCACCTGAAGTAGGGACCAGCTCTATGAGCCATGAGTACTGGAGCAAATGAACATGTGACATTCCCTGTGCGGTGCATGGTCCTGTATCCAGGGGCACACCTGGGTGTAGGTCATGGGGTTCTCAAACCACTCCCCCTGCTCCTTTTCCAAACTCCTTGAAAGCCAGGGCCCAGTACCTGGGTCCCCATGGGCGGAGCAGGGGGCGGCCTCCTCCTGGGAAACTGGATCCCAGGACGTGCAGAGCAGCAGGGAGCAGGGTTCCCTTTGTCCCCCATAATCCTCTCCCGCCCTTGCCCCCTCCTTTCCAACCACCAGGGTTTAAGGTCAAATTTGGGGGCCTTAGGGGTCTAGGGTGTCACCTTAGTGTCCCCTTCACTGGCTATTTCTAGCCCTGGGGGCTCTGGTTGACCTGGAATATATGCCCTCATCTTGGTCCCTCCCAAAACTCTCTATTCTGTGCCCTGGCTGGGTCTGTGTCGTTCTCTGGCAGGGCCCTGTCTGCTGCTTTCCTAGGGACTAGCTCCCCTCCCTCCTGGGCGGCTCTAGGGCTCAGTCCCAGGTATAAAGCTACCCAAGGAACAGGACAGGTGCCCTGGAAAGACCCAGAGACTGCAGAGGAAGGAGCCAAGGAGGGAGGATGTACTGCCTGCTGGGTGAGTGAGGGTACAGGGTACCAGGGCCCAGAAGCCAGGAGGGAAGACGGCTTGGCCAGCTAAATCCTGCTGCTCAGTCTCGGTTACCCAATGACTGTAGGGCTGCTGGGACCTGTACATTCTTACACATAGGACTTACTCACCATTCATTCAAGGAGTGGTTATAGAAGCCCCACTATGTATTGGTACAGTTGTCTCTTGACATCCACAGAGGATTGATTCTGGGACTTCTCCAACAGAGGCCAAACACCACCAATGCCCCAATCTCTGAGATACAATGTCATACTTGCATATAACCTATGCACATCTGTTCATATACTTTATAGCTCCTCTAGACTATTATAACTGTCGATGCAATGTCCATACTGTGGACGTAGTGTGTGGTATTGTTTAGGAGACAAGTAAAACCATCTCTGTATGCCCAGTGCTGTATGCCCAGTGCTGTATGACCAGTGCAAATGTGATTTTTGCGTCGGCAGTTGCATGAATGAATGGTTGCAGACATGGAAGGCTAACTGTACTGTGGGATACACAGAAGGGAACAGACATCTACAGGGGGGAAGGTGATTGCTCTGTCAGATTTGTGCTATAAGCAACAAAGAAATAAGTCACACTGGGGGCAGTGGTACAAGCCTATAATCCTAACACTTGGGAGGTTGAGGCTGGAGGGTGAGTTTGGGGCTAGCCTGGAATACATAGCAAACTCCATCCTAGGCTACATAACAAGACTATGTCTACAAACAAACAAGAAAATTATAATGGCATGTGAGAAGAGATGAGCTCACCATTTTTTTTTTCCAGACAGGTTCTCTCTGTATAGCCCTGTCTGTCCTGGAACTCACTCTGTAGACCAGGCTGGCCTCAAACTCAGAAATCCGCCTTCTTATGCCTCCCGAGTGCTGGGATTAAAGACATGCATCACCACTGCCTGGCTGAGCTCACTCAACCTTGGTTTTTTGTTTTTGTTTTTGTGTTTGTCTTTTTTTTTTCTTTTTTCATCAACGTAGGCCACAATACAGTAATGAACCATACTAAGTGGTGTAGCCCACTGTGGAGTGTGGTCTTTCACGCAACCTTGTTGAACAAACTCTGAAGGCATCTCTGCTCTGTCTTCTTTCTTTCTTTTTACAATAAGTCAGGGTCTCCCTGTGTAGACCAGACTGTTAAAGAACTCAGAGATCTGCCCCATCTACTGGGATTAAAAGCACACACCACCCGGCTGACTTTCGGTTCTCTTCCAATTGGCTCTGAACTTCTGGAGTTTAGGGATGTAAGACAGTTAAGGAGACCACCCTACATTTCCGACCCTCCTCCCCAGGTGGGTGACCTCACACTGGATGGGAACACAAGCTTCACCAGGGATTGGGAGGATCATTTGTCACCGTGTATTCAAATGGGAAACAATCAGGTTCCCGACACCTGTGTGATCCCAGCACTCTGGAGAGAGCAGCAGGAAGATGGCCAGAAAGCTCAAGGCCAGCCTGAGTATTTAGATGGGAGGAGATCCTGCCTTGATGCAAAACACCAGAAGGTTTTCTGGCTCCATTGGGATAACGCTTGTATTGCATGCACATAGCTGTGGGGTTTTCTCCAACATAAAGTGAGTGTGGTTTTGCACTGCTAGAGACCCTGCCTCAAACAAAAACCAAAACCAAACCAAAGAAGGCAGGCCTGGCATGGTGGTGCATGTTTTTAGTTCCAGCACTCCGGAAGACAGGCAGGGGGATCTCTGTGAGCTCAAGGACAGCCTGGTCTTCATAGTGAGCTCCAAGGCAGCCAGGGCTCTGTTACACAGAGAAACCATGTCTTGAAGAAAAAAAAAACCAAAAAACCAAAAAACCCCAAGACCAAGAAGGGCTGCAATACAGCATCGATATCTGTACATCCGTACTGCAAGACTGGTCACAATAGTCAGGATGTGGATCTAGATAGCGTGTCCAGTAGCAGATGAATGGAGAAAGAAAATGTTCTTTACACACAATGGAATTTTATTCAGCCATAGAAGAATGAAATGAAAATAAGAAAAAAAAAGAAAAAAAAAAGAAAAAAAAAAAAAAAAGAAGAATGAAATGATAACATTTTCAGACAAAATGAAGGGACTGAGATCATTATGCTAAGCAAAATAAGTCAAACTGCAACAAATATTGCATGAATTCTCTCATACGCAGGATCTAAGTTTTTTTCCCCTCTGAGACAGGGTTTCTTTGTGTACCCCTGACTGGACTGTAGACCAGGCTGGCCTCCAACTCAGAAATCCACCTGCCCCTGTCTCCCAAGTGCTGGGATTAAAGGCATGTGCCACCACTGCCCGGCTATTAAGGAACATTTTAATGAGTGTTCAGATAAGCAGCACTCCCCCATCTGCATAAGGTGGTACAGGCCTGCAATTCCAGAACTCAGGAGGCAGAGGCAGGTGGATCTCTGTGGGTTTGAGGCTACTCTGATCTACATAGTGAGCTCCAGGACAGCCAGTGTTATACAGTGAGACCCGATCTCAAAGGGGAGTTCTGGACATGACACAATCAACCAGCCATGTAATTTTGCCCTTATTTTAATAGATGAGACATGTCACAAATGCCTCTTTGGACATTGTTGGAATAAATGAATGATGACTCAGAGGGTCAGGGGCTTAATGATGGCCCTTTTATATCCCCTAGCAACTCCCCTATGCCTACTGAGCCTGCTGTTGCCACCCCTCAGTCCTGCGGCCCCCATCTCCCCATCAGAGCCCATCGGTCAAGCCTACAGCCTGGCTCTCTACATGCAGAAGAACACGTCAGCATTGCTACAGACCTATGTGAGTGACATTGGGCATATGCAAGGGTCGGGATAGAGAGACCCCATTGTGAATCTGAGGTGAGCACGTGCTTTTAGCCAGGGACGCATTTACTTGTGTGGTCACTGATGACTGAGTGACACCAAGCTGGCCAGCTCTCTTTCCTTGCTCCTGACTTCCTCCTCTGCAAAGTTATGTGTTATTGGCATAATGTTATTGTGCCCTGTGTAAAGACTGTCCTTGTATTATTCAAATACTGATTTCTGTGCCCCCATATCTGATTGCAATCCTTATTCTGTGAGTCTCTGTCTCAATGTTATAGAAACACTGCTCCCCAATTATTCCCTGATTGGTCAATAAGAAAGCTGATCAACCAGTGACTGAGCAGGGGAGAGAATAGGGCTGGACTTCCTCCCAGCCAAGTGGGTGGGGAGAGAGAGAGGAAGTGGGGATTTGCCTTGGGGAAAGAATTGAGGAGACAGCTTGAGAAAACACCTAGAGTCCAGAGAGCCAGCTCTGAACTAAAATACAAGCATCACTGGGATTTGGGGATTTTGTCTGGGAGGCGCCAGATTATCTTTTTTGTTGTTGTTGTTGTTGTTGTTGTTTTTCGAGGCAGGGTTTCTCTGTACAGCCCTGGCTGTCCTGGAACTCACTTTGTAGACCAGGCTGGCCTCAAACTCAGAAATCTGCCTGCCTCTGCCTCCCGAGTGCTGGGATTAAAGGTGTGCGCCACCACGCCCGGCTGCCAGATTATTTTAAAGGATTAAAATAGATTAATACTGCTCAGTTGTTGTGCCCTTAAAGCTTGTTAAATGACTGTAATAGTCCAGTCTCAATAATTTGGGAGCTAGCTTTGTAAAGAGGAAAACTGCAACAAACCCTTTATTAAAAAACCACTAATAATGTGCGGCTCTGTTCTTACTGGTCTTCACACACAGACACACACTCACACAGGGACACAGACACATACACACAAGATATACACAGACAGACACATAGACACAGGATACATACAGACACACATATACACACATACACACACTGGATATACACAGACACAAATACACACATACAGGATACACACACACACACAGGACACACATACCACACCTAGAACCTTAGAGAGTCATTCTTCTGGAACCAGTCCATGCCCTCTGCTCACTTCAGCTCTAGTCTATTCTGGTGCTCTGTCCCATTGGCTCATGGACCTCTAAAACTCCTCTGAGTGTTGGAAACAGGATCTATTTTATAGGTGAGAAAATGGAGTCCTAGAGAGGGGTAATTTGCCTTTGGGCACTGAGTTAGTGAGTGCAATACCAGCGTCTGGAAGCAACTCTGTGGAGCTCTGTTCTAGAAGCTCCCACCCTCGTGCTTACTCGCCTCTTAGAGATAAAACTGGCTGCTTGCTTTCTAAGTCTTGGGTGTTCATTTGCTTGACCCATCTGGTACTGGTTTCCATTCTGAGTGAAAAGGACAGAGATCCCACTGGCCAAAGTTTGGCCTGATCATAGCCCTGTCCCTTCCTAAATTACATAGCTGCCTGGTCCCCAAACCCAGAGTTTACAACTCTTCTGCTGCATCGCTCTTTAAAGCATTACAGTTACAAAAGCTCAATTCTAGGCTAGGTGTGGTGGTGTACACCTTTAATCCCAGCACAGAAGAAGCAGAGGCAGGTGGCTCTCAGAGCTCAATGTCTGCCTGGTCTACAGAGTGAGTTCCAGGACAGCCATGACTATAAAAAAGAAACACCAGAACAAACAAAAAATATATCTAGGTTCTAGTCTTATCTCTACCACTATGCCCTGCATATTGTTGGATACCCCAACTCTGTTTTTCTACCTGCAAAATGGGGATATGAGATTAGGGGACCTATCAGTTAAGTCTATAAGTGTGTGTTAGGATTCTGTGTGAGGCTAGGTAAGATGCGTACATCTGTAATGAATGCCAACACTTGGGTGGTAGAAGCCGCAAGAGTTCAAGGTCATCATCTTTGGCACACAATGAGTTTAAGAGCAGCTTGGGCTACATGAGACTTTGGAGAAAAAAAAACAAACCACACCAAAAATTGCAGACAAAAGGACTATCAAGATGGCTAAATAGGAGCTGGAGAGATGGCTCAGTGGTTAGGAGCACTG
>NC_034590.1:97190138-97201594 GCF_900095145.1 Mus pahari | reverse complement strand
TCACTCTGTAGACCAGGCTGGCCTCGACATCAGAGACCCGCCTGCCTCTGCCTCCCAAGTGTTGGGATTAAAAGCATGCGCCACCACTGCCCGGCTAAATAAATAAAGCTTAAAAAAAAAAAAAAAAGATGGCTGAGTGGGTGAAGGTGCTTGCCACTAACCTGATGACTGAGCTCCATCTTGGGAACCCACAGGTGGAAAGGAAAGCACCTTAGTCAGGTGCATGCACTTTGCACACACACACACACTTAAGATAATACTTAGTGTATTTATTTAAAAGCTTCTATAAGCAGTGTCAAGTGTAACATGGTAGCACATGTCTGTCATCTCAGCAGTTAGGAGGTACAAGGATGATTGTGAGTATAAGGCATTCTGGATCACACAGCAGGACTCTGCTTGCTTGCTTGCTTCCTTCCTTCCTTTCTTTCTTTCTAAGACTTATTAATTTTATGTAAGTACACTGTATCTGTCTTCAGACACTCCAGAGAGGGCATCGGATCCCATTATAGATGGTTGTGAATCACCATGTGATTGCTGGGAATTGAACTCAGGACCTCTGGAAGAGCAGTCGGTGCTCTTAATCACTGATCCATCTATCAAGCCCCAGGACTGTTTCCAAAACAAACAGGAGTCTGGGAGACAAATCACACACATGCACACGCACACACACATTGTGGTGGAAAGCACTGACTGCCCTTGAGTTTAATTCTCAGTACTCACATCATGGCTCACAACCATCTGTAACTCCAGTCCCATGAAATCTGATTCATTCTTCTGGCCTCCAAGGGCCCTGGGCACACATATGGATATTGCATCTAAGCAAAACAACCATACACATAAAATAATTCTTTTAAAAGCCAAACCAAACAATACAAAACAACCCACAAGTAAAGCAAAAGAACCTGTGGCTATTGGTTTATATGGATGAGATGAGAAAAAAAGCCACTAAATACTGTGAATAAAAACACCAGAGTCCCAAACTCAGGTAGCAGAGGCAGGCCAATCTCTGTGTGTTTGAGGCCAGCCTACATACAGACTTACACAGTGATGGATACATAGTGAGACTCTGTTTAGAAAATAAAGGTGATGGTGCACACCTTTAGTCCTAGCATTTGGGGGCGGGGGGAGGCAGATGGATCTCTGAGTTCAAGGTCAGCCTGGTATACAGAGTTCCAGGGAAGCCAGGGCCACATAAAGGAACCCTGTCTTGAAAAAAAAAGAAAAACAACAGAACAAAACAAAAAAAAAAAAAAAAAAAAGAGAGAGAGAGAAAGAAACATCAGCTGTTACTACCTGTTAATAATGCACTTGGACTGAACATGAAGGAAATAGTCATATTGTTCATTGATATTCATATATTAGTAGGTAGCGGTCATCACTTATATACATGCTAGATGCTATGTTCATTCTTATGTATATTATTCCTATTGTACTGCACTGTCATGCAGAACCATGGATTCTTGTGATTCAGTGAGACAGAGGACAAAAAGGAAGCTGACTACCTGTGCAGCATCTGAAGGGTGGTGAATGTGGCTTCCTCTGGGACAATGCCAGTCTCAGAGGGAAGATGTCCACCCAGACACTCCTTCAGTCCCCTTACTTCTGTCTCTCATCCCTGCAGCTCCAGCACCAGGGCAGCCCCTTCAGCGACCCCGGCTTCTCAGCTCCCGAGCTCCAGCTCAGCACCCTGCCTTCTGCAGCTGTCTCCTTCAAGACCTGGCATGCAATGGAAGATGCAGAGCGGCTAAGCCGAGTCCAGGGAGCCTTTCTGGCCTTGACCCAGCACCTCCAGCTCGTGGGGGACGACCAGAGTTATCTGAATCCTGGCAGTCCTATCCTGCTGGCCCAGCTAGGAGCAGCAAGACTCAGGGCCCAAGGCCTATTGGGCAACATGGCTGCTATCATGACGGCTCTAGGGCTGCCCATCCCTCCAGAAGAGGATACTCTGGGGCTTGTCCCTTTTGGGGCCTCAGCCTTTGAAAGGAAATGCAGAGGCTACATAGTGACCCGAGAATATGGTCACTGGACAGACAGGGCTGTGAGGGACTTGGCTCTCCTTAAGGCTAAGTACCCAGCATAGAAGGTCAGCCTTCTATCAGAAGTCCCAAGAATTTCTCTTTCAGAGGACTCATCCCCGTCTTACTTCTGAGACTGAGAACCCAGCACATCCCACTTAGCAGCCCGTGTGCCAAGCATTTGGGACTATTTCCTGGAAGCCAAACCTCTACTCCTTATTGTCTGGATCTTCCTGCCAGGTCCTAGAGACTCCCTTCCAGATATGGGGGAGGGGGCATTCTGGATCCATTTGATGGATCACTAAACCAACAGTGATTTATTTACTTTCTGGTTGGAAAGAAGAGCCCTTCTGAAGAGGCTTTACTCTAGGGAGAGAACATTTGGTGTCCTGGGCTTGTCCTGATGTTCTTTTTTTTTTTTTTTTTTTTTTAAAGATTTTATTTATTATTATTTTATGTAAGTACACTGTAGCTATCTTTAGACACACCAGAAGATGTGTCATACCTTACTACAGATGGTTGTGAGCCACCACGTGGTTGCTGGGATTTGAACTCAGTACCTTCGGAAGAGCAGTCATGTTCTTTTTCCTGTATTAGAGGAAGTCCAGGGTCTTGCTTTGTGTTTCTGTCTACCTCGATTCCTGGGTGAAGACCTGGCCTTTCTGAACACAGGTCTCTTTTGGCTGGAGCTCCTGTCCTTGGTCTACCTCCTCATCGATGGTTTCTATTGAGCTCTCCAGTGATGGCTGCCCAATGCACATCACAGCCTCTAGGACTCGTGTTGCATCTGTTTCATGCTAGGAATATCCACTTTGGGTTCAGAGCTGACAGGTGGGATCCCTGGCCTGTGCCTGTGTGGGTATGGGGCGGGAAGGGGAACCTCCCGTACCCTAAAAATCCGATTCTCCTCAAATCACTCTCCTCACATGCAACAACCATGTTTCATAACACTTTAGTTTTATTGTTAAACATTTTATTTACAAAAAGTTAATTTATTCTCAAATAAAACTCTTTAAGATGTTTTTCTGCCTTTCCCTCTCCATTGACCAGCCTAGGGCTGGGGGCCACTGAAAATATGGTAGAGGGATAAGAAAGGGAAGGACCTCAAAGGGGGAGGGATTTGCCTACAAAGGAACTGGTGGGAAGGTTCTGAGGTGGATGGTCTTGCCACCAGGGGACAAGTAGGCACTTTTCTGGTCAGTAAAGAACAAAGAAACTGAAGGGAGAAAAATTGTCACCTCCATGAGATAAAATAACAGTTACACATATCCACATGGATCACAGAGAGACAGCTGGGGAAATTGGGAGTCGGAGGCAGGTGGATCTCTATGAGCTTGAGGCCGGCCTGGCCTACATAGCAAGTTCCAGGCCAGCCAGAGCTATATGGTGAGACCCTGTCTCAACAACAAGCAAGCAAGCAAAGAACCAAGAGACAAGGAAACAAAAAGAAACCTCTCAGAGACAGGGGAGTTCAAGACGGGAGAGAAAGAGACAAAATGAGAAACTGTTGGGCACAAGAAGCTCCCTGCGGAGAGAGCAGAAGAGAAAGAGACCACACAAATGCAGAAAGATAGGGACAGCCCAAGAACACACATGACACATTGGAGAGACAGAGAATTTGAAGCCAAAGAGGCGAGACAGATCGAGCTTGCAAGAACAAGTATTGACTTTCAGGCGACGCCCCCTGGCACCAGCTGGCCCAGGTCGCCCTCGGTGCGGCTCACCCACTCGCCATAGAGGCCGCACACGTGGAACCCCAGCACCTTGGCTGAGAAGATGCCTGCAGTGCTGTTGGCCGTGAAGAGGGTGGCGACGGTGACGGGCTCTGGCCCGGGCCCGCGGGCTGCAGCGCCCAGAGCGGCCAGCACCGTCTCCACCGCGGCGCCCAGGGCCCGAACCTGGCGGGCCGCGTCCTCCAGGCTCCGCAGCAGGCGCGGGGCGCGCGGGTTCAGCTCCGCCTGGCGGCGGCGGACCGCATCCAACAGCGCGGGCAGCACACTCAGGGCGGCTGCATCCTGCCGCAGCCGCTCAGACACCGGTAGCCCTGCATGGCTCGGAGCCGGGCCACTCAGGCCGGCCAGCGGCAGCCGCGGTGGTGAGAAGCCCGGCAGCCCAAAGGGCTCTCCCTGTTGCTGCACCTGTGGAGACATGGCCACGGGTCAGCCGGGCTCCAGGGACCGTGACAGGGGCTTGTCCACTCTTAATAGCCCTCCTCCCCTCTCATGGGGCCTTAGTTTCCTCATCTTGCAAATGATAGAGCCTACTGAGATAAAACCAAAAAATGACATGGGCATTGCACACCACTGCCTTTGTTTCTCTAACAGCCAATAAGAGAGCCAGTTTCAGAAGTGTGCGCGCGCAGGGGGTGGTGGTGGTGGTGGTGGGGTGGTGGTGGTGGTGGTGTCTGGGGGGCGGGCGTCTGAACGACAAAGTGTGGGTCCCCAGGAAGCACTCAATAAATATTAGCTATTTTTTTTTTGTTTTGTTTTTTGTTTTTGTTTTTCGAGACAGGGTTTCTCTGTATAGCCCTGGCTGTCCTGGAATTCACTTTGTAGACCAGGTTGGCCTTGAACACAGAAATCCGCCTGTCTCTGCCTCCCGAGTGCTGGGATTAAAGGCGTGCGCCACAATATTAGCTATTTTTAAGTTATTATTTACTTGTTTATTTTGAGACAGGGTCTTACTATAGTTTTGAGGCCTGGAATTCACTATTGAGTCCAGGCTAACCTTAAATTCATAGAAATCTGCCTGTCTCTGCCTCCCAAGTACTGGTGTGTGCCCTCCCTTTTTTTAAGTGTATGTATGGCATGTGGGAGAGTATGGTATCACACTGCACATGTGAAGGCCAAAGGACCATGGAGTCAGTTTTCATCCATCTTTATGTGGTTTCTGGGGACCTAACTCTGGTTACCAAACTTCCTAGCAAGTCCCTTTCCCAGCTAAACTGTATCTTCAACCCCAGACTTGGGTTTGAGCCCTTTCTGCCTCTTTATCATCTGTGACTTCTTGTAAGACCATTCCCCTCTTTTGGCTTCAGCCTTCTGATCTTTGAAAGTAAGCAACGTCCCCTGTTCTGTCTTTCTATCAGACGCCTCTTGAGAACCACAGAAGCAGCGCAGGGACCAGGTCAGACTCCCTTCCCCTAGTTGATAAGCATCATTTGCAGGAACAAGTGAAAAACAAAGGTGATTTCTAATTTGTCAAATGCTGTGAAAATACTATTTATCGTTGGCAAATCTCTTGGCACCGGTGCAGACTTTGTGCTTGCCTCTTTGGATACAGGATCTTCCTCAAAGTGAGGATGACGGTGATGGCTTTGTAAATGAGTAAACAGGGGTCACTGAGATGGCTGCCAGCCTCAGTCTGATCCGTGGATGCATATGATAGAAGAGAGAAGCAAGTCCCTTACCCTTATGTGGTCACCTGACTTTCATGGACACAGAATGGCACTTATGTAGCCACAGACAGGCACACAAAAGAAAGGAAAACAATTTTTAGAAAGAGAAAGAGAGAGAGAGAGAGAGAGAGAGAGAGAGAGAGAGAGAGAGAGAGAGAGCTGAATACAAAGAATGATTGATAGCAGGCTACTCACCCAAAGCAGCAGAGCAGGCTGGTATGTCTACAAAGCTTGCTGTACCATCCTACTGCCACTGTTACCATGGTTACATTTTTAACGGTACAGTTACCGCCAAAGTCACAGTTTAGCAACCCTCCAGTTTGCCTGAACGGAAGCACCAGCCTTCCCCTACTACACTATGTTTAGTCTGGAGGCCAGGTCAGGATGCTGGCAGGTCCCTTTCCTCTGGAAAAGGACCCTCAAGGGAAGAAATTTTGCCCCTGACTGACACCTCTTCTTGGTTTCTCTAAACGTCCCAAGTGGGAGTGTTCATAGTCCATATTGTTCTGCTGTTTCACTTTACAGCCCAAAGAGTTGAAACATCTGATCACACTGAGTCCAAATCTAGGTTTCCTGACTTTCAGCGTTCCCTTTTGTCTCCTCAGAACGGGCCTCCAAGCTGAGGTACAGTATCATTTGACCACTGATGGGTCCTGTTGTAGGATATTTGATTATGGTTCAAAGAAAACCTAATTGTTAGCAGAATATACAAGTTAAGAAAGAAGATGAGCTTGTCGGATACAGTTAGGTGTGTCCTGCAGAGATGTACTCTGTGTGTGCCTGTCAAAGCCTAGTCCTAGTTAGATAAGAATGCTAAAGAGCCGGATGTGGTGGCGCACACCTTTAATCCCAGCACTCAGGAGGTAGAGGCAGGTGGATTTCTGAGTTCAAGGCCAGCCTGGTCTACAGAGTGAGTTTCAGGATAGCCAGGGCTACACAGAGAAACCCTGTCTCGAAAAAAAAAAAAAAAAAAAAAAAGGAAAGAAAGAAAAGAAATTCCCTGACTAAGTTCGAGGGCCTATACACAGCTCCCACCTCATGTGTCTTTTATGGGTACAGATATTAGTTACATTTAAAAGGATAAATAGGGCTGGTGAGATGGCTCAGTGGGTAAGAGCACCCGACTGCTCTTCCGAAGGTCCGGAGTTCAAATCCCAGCAACCACATGGTGGCTCACAACCACCCATAACGAGATCTGACACCCTCTTCTAGAGTGTCTGAAGACAGCTACAGTGTACTTACATATAATAAATAAATAAATCTTTAAAAAAAAAAAGGATAAATATTACATTGTCTTTTACTGTTTGGTCAGAAGGAAGTTAACATTCCCCTCAGAAACTTTTGATTTCCACTGCTGGGACTGAGATGGAAGAAATGGGTGACTGAAGTTATCTGTGAGTGATTGCCCCCATTCCATGCCCCAACCCTCCACCTCCTCTCTATTCCTCCACCATCCCTACACCTCCTCATGTATTCCTACACCTACTCACGTATTCTTCCAGCAGTTGTTCTGCATATTTGGTCAGGAGGCGGGCAAGGTTGTGTGTCTGGCGGATCTTGGCCTCCAAATGGGGTAGGAATGAGATTGAGGAGCCAGACTGGTGGTCTTCTGGTGGGAAAGAAGAGGGAGTGAGAGGTTATGAAGGTGACCCAAACCCCACTCCTTAACCATCTTTCCCAAGCTGGCTCTCCCTGAACCCAGAGTCTCTGCTCTGGATGCTAATATTCAAGCTTCGAAGAATCTGCCCATCCCAGGCACCAGATCTTCGCCAAGCAGTTTCTCTACATAGATGTCTCTCCTGTCCCCAGATCACTATTGAAATACTATCAGGACCAAATTCATATACCTCCTTCTTAGTGCTGCCTCCAAGTTCTCCCTATTCTCAAATCAATTTCTTCCTTCCACTTTAGGGAATTTGTTCATACTTCCAAAGTAGCTCCTTTTATCCGTGTGACTCTGCCCGATCCTGAGACTCCCACTCTACACCACCAACACTATCCAGAAACTCTTTAAGGACAAAGTTCACATATCTTTCGATTTCTCCAATTCTTGTTCGAATTCAGTCAGCAGCTCTGAAGCACTGAACGCGACTTTCTGGCCCCTTGTACAGATAGAGAAATCGAAGACCTATTCCCTTCATGTTGCTCCTATGTAACATGCTAGGCTCAGCAGCATCAATGAATCAACGACAGGATGGCCTTCCCTGATTAGAGGGTGGGTGGTGCCACAGGAAGCCGACTACATTTCCCAATATGCACGTGGCCGGCACCCCAATGCATGCTGGGGAATGTAGTCCCGAGCCGACAATCCCCTCCGTCGGAGTTTCCCACCGCCAGCCGAGATCTCAGAAGCCTGTATTTTGGCTCTCGTCACTTGTAGCTTCTTCGAAGATCAAAGACTTCCTTAACTCGGCCTCTCCCTCCAATCTTTCAGCTTTGATTCTTTCCTAATACTCAAGAAGCACTATTATCCTGTCCCAACCCGACCCCAGCCCCTTTTCAGGGTGTACTCACCCATATATATTCGGTGATTTAACCCCTGAACCCAAGGCCCTGAAGCCTCAATTCCTTGCGCCTGCTCTTTCTCCCAACTCACCCGCTGGTTACCTGACACCGGCGTCTCCTCTCCCCCGCCCAGGCCGTTCCCCTCCCAGACTTGGGGGTGGGGTGGTGCTGACAGACATCCAAACCCCAGCTTTCGATCCCCCCGACTCCTATTTTCACCAAGGACACAGGATCAAGTCATTCAACCCCTTACCCAGACTTCCCTCCCTCTGGCTCATGCTGGCCCCAGGCTTATCCTGGTTCCCTCAACACACCCCTCCGGGAGGGAGGAGGGGAGGGGGGAAAAAGGGGGAAAGGGCTAGGGGCGTGGCTCGGGCTCGGCCAATCATAGCTCAGACCCCAAATATTTCCTTCCCACCAATACTTTCAGTCAAAATTCCTTGGCCCAGAGCTCAGTAACCGGCTTGTGAGCTTAGACTGGGAAGGGGCCAGAATTGGGAGGCAGGTGTTGGCACAGTGAATGGGAACTTGGGCCTTTAAGACAGTTCAGTGTCCTGTTGGGAGGAGACTCAGGCTCAGACCTGAGGTAGAGCCTGTTTATTGGCTGCTTTGGAGGGAAAAGCAGGAAAACCGGAGAGGAAAGATGCAGGCTGGCAGAAGAAGAATGCAGGCAGGTGTTCCTTTTGGGGGAAGACAAAGAGAGGCCAGGGCAGCCTTGTTTAGATTAGGGTCCACCTAAGGCATGCACCCTCTAGTCTAGTTTATCTTAAATGCCTTCTAATTTCTCTGTCACACTGATCAGAAGTGAGACTGTCTATTCCTCACCTTACCATTACAGACCCTCCCGCACATCTGCATGTGTGCTAAGGCATTCGAGACCCAGCCTTCTACCCAGGTAAACACAAGCTTCAGAGAGGTCACATCCAAACAGCAACTCATTAAATCTGGGGTAGACACGGAAAGGACTGGACACACTTGCCTCTACAATTGGTTCCCAAGCACCTACTCTTGTCTTGGGCTCTGGCACAGAGAGGACCCATATTTGGTTTGAGGCTTCAGATGATGGAGTATAGGCATAAAGTTTTTTGCAACCTACTTTTTAATAAACATTTAACCTCTCCTCTTGCCCACCACCCATGAGATGCAGTGGGAAAAAAAAAAAGTTATTAGGATATGGGGGAAGTGGACCTTTTTAGCAATAGTTCTTTGGGGGGCAAGCAACATCTTCTTTGTCAGCAGTTCAGTCCCATAGCAAACACCAAACACTCAGCAGCTGCAGTCCAGTCCTCTTGGCAGGCAGACACCAGGCATGAACCAGCAGCTGCAGTCCAGTCCTCTAGGCAGGCAGACACCAGGCATGAACCAGCAGCTGCAGTCCAGTCCTCTAGGCAGGCAGACACCAGGCACAAAACAGCAGCTGTAGTTTAATCCTGAAGAAACTACAGGGCTCACCAACTGGCCCAAGGCCACTGAAGCAGCAAGCTGCCACAGGAACCTCACTCGCAGTTCTTGGTTGAGTTTCTCTCAATGGTGGTGTTACCACAAGTTGAACTCAACAGTATGTAAGGTGAACCAATACGCGCGTGTTCTTAGGGAAGAACAACAAGGCGGAGCAAACCACAACAATGCTGTGTCCCAATGTCCATTGTGTCCCACTGTCCATCACGGGTCCTTTCACATGTTTACTATATGAAAACATCCTTTCACCTGTGTCTGCTTCAGGAAAACATTCTTTCACGTGTCTGCTTAACAAGACATCCTTTCACCTGTGTGCCCCAGCAAACTATCATTTGATATAACTGACTTTCCAAACAAACCAGAAGTTTCCACCTGAGCTTATGAGAAAGGAAATGGAAAAAGCCTGCGTGAGAGGGTTAACATGAGCAGACTGTCAGAACAAAGTTCACTGGCAGAGCACACCACAGGTGAACAGTGAAGCCACACTGTCAGCAGTGGCCACACACACACACACACACACACACACGAGTGAGGTAACCAGCAGTATGTACTGGGCATTCATGTGTGCCAAGCACTATCCTAAATGTTTGTATATACACATTAACTTATTTCCATGCTAGAGGAGGCAATGAGACAAATGACTTGTCCACGGTCACACAGGTAAGTGTGACAAGTTGAGATTTTACTTCTTACAGTCTGGAAACGCTGTCAGTCATGGTGGGCACGGTCACACCAAAACTTCACAGATACCCCTCACACACACAGCACAGCAGATATGTCCTATTTAGTGACAGGGCAGCTTCAAATAAAAATCACGCGAGACACTCTCATCTTCTTCCTTTTTATTTGAGTGTGTCGGGGCATCTGAGTGTGGGCGCTGGAGGAGACAAGAAGGCATGGAATCCCTTGGAGGGGATTTACAGGCAGTGCAACATGGGTGCTGGGAACCAAACTACTGTTCTCTGAGAAAGCAGTAAGAGCTCTTAACCACGGTCACGTCTCCAGCCCCCATTTTCTTTCTTCTTGAGACTGGGTCTTACTGTGTATCTCATTATTGGACCAGGCTGACCTCAAACATGTAGAGATTGTCTGCCTCTGCCTCCTGGGTGTTATGATTAAGGTGTAAGCCACCATACCTGGACGCCTCTCATTTATTTTGCCTGTGTGTGATGTTTAAGAGGTGTGGAGGTCAGAGACCTGTCAGGAGCGGGTCCCCTCTTCTATCACATGGGCTCCCGGTTATTGAGCTCGGGTCATTGGGCTTTGTGGTAAGCGTCTTATTCACTGAGACATCTTGACAGCATCCATTTTAAGTAAACCTTTAGCTGAACTATAATATACACAAGAAAAGTTACACAAGTAAGTGTGACAAGCTCCCAGAAACCCCTTCTTTTGCTTGGTAGTCCCAATAGTGATCACTGTCCAGACCCCCACCCCCATGAATGTATCTGTTTTCTGTTATATATAGAATTATATATGTGTATGTATATAATCCTAATTACTATTCTAATGCATGCTGTCACATCTGACTTCCTTTTTTGTTTGTTTGTTTGTTTGTTTATGGAGACAGGGTTTCTGTGTGTAGCCCTGGCTGTCCTGGAACTCACTTTGTAGACCAGGCTAGCCTCGAATTCAGAAATCCGCCTGCCTCTGCCTCCCGAGTGCTGGGATTAAAGGCGTGTGCCACCATGCCCGAGCACATCTGACTTCTTTTATCCAAGATCTATCTCCACTATTGAGCATAGTTGGACTCTGGTGGTTCTGGTTGTTCTGTCTGTGCCCATGGTAGAAAAAGGTTGTAATTGCTTTTCCATTCCACTCTTTGAGTTGTTTCCAGGTTGTTGCTACTGTGAAGAGTCCCAATCTTCCCAGTATACATATCTTGGAGTTTATACAGACACCACATTTTGTCCTAGTGAGGTTTCTATTGCTGTAATAAACACCATGATCGGCCGGGCGTGGTGGCGCACGCCTTTAATCCCAGCACTCGGGAGGCAGAGGCAGGCGAATTTCTGAGTTCGAGGCCAGCCTGGTCTACAAAGTGAGTTCCAGGACAGCCAGGGCTATACAGAGAAACCCTG
>NC_034590.1:97178047-97189813 GCF_900095145.1 Mus pahari | reverse complement strand
TCCTGGAACTCACTTTGTAGACCAGGCTGGCCTCGAACTCAGAAATCCGCCTGCCTCTGCCTCCCGAGTGCTGGGATTAAAGGCGTGCGCCACCACGCTCGGCTGCAAGCACACATTTCTTCTGTTGAGTGTTGATAGCTTGGGAGTGCAAAGTGTTGGAAGACGGGGTTGGCATAAGTTTTTCACTGGAAGACTGCCAGTTTTCCAAAGTATCTCTACCAATTACACACCCCGATTCAAGGAATGCCAGGTTGCTCTGCTACCCCATCTACATGGTCTTTCTCCCTCCCGCCATTCTGGCTGAGGAGGCCCTCAGTCTGGCTGTGGAGACACTCGCAGAGTCTGGCACGTACTTGGCACTGTTCATGGGACTGTTCAATGAATGAATGAACAAACAAGTTAAGTTGGGCAGCGTAGAATCAAACAGCCTGGAGAGGGCAGACGCGCGCACAGAGCATTTCAGGGACGCCCACCCGCCGCGGACGCACACCAGGACAGTCCCTCTCGCGCACCCCTGAGCCCACGTGGCCGGAACGCACCGCCTCGCTCGGGCCGCGCGCGTCCAGCCGCACAGCTGCCCCCCAGCTCTCCCTCTCCGTGGCTGGCAGAGGGCGCTGTGCGTCCGTGCGCCCCGAGGGGCGGGCCCGGGCCGGGGCGGGGCTGGCCGGGCTTCCAGGCCGGGGCTCTAGCAGCCCGCGCCGCCCGGGCCGCTCCGGGGACGGGCCGGGGCGGGGCGCGGTCTTAGGAAGCCAGGCGGGGACGCGCGGAGGCGTTGGGGAGCGAGGGAGGGCGCGGCCAACTCCCGGAGGGACGGCAGGCCGAAAGAGCGGCGCTGGGGCCTGGCGCGCAGCCTGAGATCGCCGGACCGCAGGCCGCCCCGCCACGGGCTCTGTCCCGGCCCCAGCCCCGCCAGCATGGCCGGCCGGACCGTGCGGGCCGAGACCCGGAGCCGGGCCAAAGATGACATCAAGAAGGTGATGGCGACCATCGAGAAGGTCCGGAGATGGTGAGCGCTGCCCCCGGGCCAGGGATACAGCCACGCCACCTCCTCCAAACGCGTCCGCCCTTTCCTGGCCCGCTGCCCCCGCCCACCAGCTGTGCTCTGAATCGACAGGGCGCCCCCTTTCCCTGGCAATTCCCAGAGGTCTACAAAGCGTGGTCCGGAGTGGTGCTTTCCCTGAGCGGGAGCCCTCGTCTATGCCCCGCCCCCTGAAGCTTTTGACACTCTCGCAAGCTTGGCCCCAGCTCTTCATTGCCAGAGTCCCTGGCCAGGCCTTGGTGGCGTCCTGCTGAGTGCCCCAGGTGTCTGCCAAACCGCAGCTCCAAGTTATATCCGTTTATGCTTTGCCATGGGGTTTGGAGGGCTCTTTCTGCTTCCATGCCAGTGTTAGCGAAGCTGTCCCTACCCTAGCACACCTCCCTGATCTCCAGTCTGTGAGGCTCATCTTTGGGCCTCCCTGACCCAGTCTCCTGACCCCCCCCCCCACACACAGGGAGAAGCGCTGGGTGACTGTGGGCGACACTTCCCTTCGAATCTTCAAGTGGGTGCCTGTGGTGGATCCCCAGGAGGAGGTGAGCAAGCCCCAACCTCCAACAGGCCTTGCATCTGTGCAACCTTAAGCAATTTCCCTCCCAACCTTGGCCTCCACCTTCAGTCGGCTTGGAGACTCCAGTGTGGAGCCCAGGCAGATGGTAACGATTATAAGGGGGCATGAGCGCGAGCTCTCTCTCTCTCTCTCTCTCTCTCTCTCTCTCTCTCTCTCTCACTCACACACGCACACACACACACACACACATACACTTTCTCCAAGTTCAAGACCTAACTCAACCTACACAACCTGAGGCAGCAGCACCTTTTGCTTCTCTGAGCCTAGGTTTCCTTATTCATTCGTATTGAGGGCTCCCTAGACAACTAGCTCTGATCTTACCTCTCTGACCCTCAGGAGAGGCGGCGGGCAGGAGGCGGGGCAGAGAGATCCCGTGGCCGGGAGAGACGTGGTAGGGGCACCAGTCCCAGAGGGGGTGGCCCCCTCATCCTGCTGGATCTCAATGGTATGTAGAGATTCTGGAATGGAGTGTGGTGGTGGTAAGGGTGCTGAAGGAAGCCCCTGGGGGCTCTCTGGCTAATTAACGTGGCTTTTGCTTCATCAGATGAGAACAGCAACCAGAGTTTCCATTCCGAAGGTTCATTGCAAAAGGGCACTGAGCCCAGCCCTGGGGGGACACCCCAGCCCAGCCGCCCTGGATCACCGACTGGACCCCCAGAAGTGATTACTGAAGATACTCAGCCCCCACAACTGGGCCAGGAGAGAGGTAGGGCCCTGTGGCTCTCAGGAGCCCTCTCCTCAGAGTTGAACCCACCATTCTGTCCTTGTTTCTATATTATGTCCTCTCTCCCTGTCCTGCCTCCCTCAGGGACCCTTCCCCTGACCCTGGCAGAGATCACCTCCAGCTGGGCCTCACTCCTCTGGCTTCTTAGATCTGTAGGGAGCAGATCACCAGCTGACATTTTTATGCAGATTTATTTCTTTGCTTGCTTATTGTCTTTTTCTTTTTATCATCTCCTGTCAGCCATACTGATCATGATCATGTGGGATGCGTAATAGATGTTCAAGGAATAAATAACTCTGATAACCACAGGGATTAATAGCAGTAGATTAACAGCTGACAGAACCACTTGTCTTTGGGTCGTTCTTCTGAGCACTCCGATGTTCTGTTGTTTGTTTTCTCATGTAATCTTCACTGTCATTTTTTGGGACCGATGATCCTATTATGAGTCCTCTTTGTACACGAGGAGCCCAACATTCCAGAGAAAGAGGCCCAGACTTACAGAGCCAGTGAGCCAACACCTTGGGCCTGAGCCCTCTTCAGCTCCTCTGTCTTCAGATAGTCCGCCCCTTGTCTGGTCAGTACCACTTCCCAGGCGTGCCCGGTTTCTGCGCCTTTGGCTCTGCCTTCTTCCTCATTTCTCCCTTGTACCTGCTCTGGTCTCCTCGCCTGTCCCCGGTGGCCTCCTTGCCTGTGGCCTCTGTCCAGCTTTCCTAGAGCACACATCCGAGGTGGCTATTTTCCTGCTTCACATCCTTCTCTGGCTCCCCGTGGCCTTTGGTTCCTGCACTTCACACTGAGGCCTTGACAAACTGTTGCTGCCCAGAATGTTCCCGTCAAGAACACTGTGACATGAGCCCCTGGGCCATACCGAGATTGTTCCAAACACTTTTGCTAATATAACATGATAGGACAGGGGAAGCATCCCAGCGGTGGGTGCTTATCTGAGATGCCTAAGGCCCCGAGCCCCACCTCTACTACCCCAGAAATGAAGGAAAGGAGTGAATAAGTGAATGAATGAACTTGCTTACTGAGCACATACTATGTGCTGAACACTTGACTCACAAGCAGCCTCTTGTGATATTACTGCACACTTTCCATTCTGCAGATGATTTAGGATCTGTGGTTGATAAGCATATGTTTCTATCTGCCTAAATTCTGCTCTACCTCTGTTGTCTCCTGGCTCACTCCCTACTAACAAGATCCAGCTTGAGTCTTCCTTCCTTGACAACTTGGTACCCCCTCTGCTACTGTCATATGTGACCAGTGCCCGCCTGTTTCTTTTACCCCTGGTCCATTCTCCCAGCACAGAGTAGCTGCACAGAAAGTATCTCTTTGTTTGGTATTACAGATCCAGGGGGGACACCTGCAGGAGGTACTGATGAACCCCCAAAGCTGACCAAGGAGGAGCCTGTTCCAGAATTGCTGGAAGCTGAGGTGAGAGAGGCCAGAGTCTGCACTCTGGCCTTGTGGGGACCGGAGGCTTTGGGAAAGCAGGGAGACTTCATGCTAGGCTTAGCCTGAGGTTGGATTCTTGGGTGAAGAGTATTACAGACAGCACCCTGAGGGCTGCATCATGGCTGGTAGAAGAGCGGTGAGAGCCTGGAATGATCTTGGTGCTCCTCTAAGGACTTAAAAAAAAAAAAAAAAAAAAAAAAACTAGGCTCAGAATGCAGCTTGGTGGAACTTCACTTCCTGAGCGTGCGCAAGAGCCTGGGTCCCCTGTATCGCACAGACACACACGTCCTGAGCTGTAAACTTAGCCTAAGACATTGCCTTCCCCTGCAAGGACTACCTTGATTTGCTTTTCAGAAAAATCAAGTTCCTTCCCCCCTGAACAGTGTTGCTATTGTTTTTGGTGCCTTACCCTACATGCTGGTTACCCGGTCCTGGGCCAGACCCTGGGTTCCCACGGGAGCAGAGCGGAAAGGGCAGAGGCTAGGAGGCTGTTCTCGGGTTAGAGTGGAGCTCACACCTGTCCGCCCTTCCTCTTCAGGCCCCTGAAGCTTACCCTGTCTTTGAGCCAGTGCCATCTGTCCCTGAGGCAGCCCAGGGTGACACAGAGGACTCGGAGGGCGCCCCCCCACTCAAGCGCATCTGTCCAAATGCCCCTGACCCCTGAGAAGCCGCCTGCCTCCTGTCCTGTTGCTCCAGGGACCCTTTTGGCTTTTTATAAATAAAGACCCTTTTGTAATTTTGTGTCATGTCATTTCCCTGTCGAGGCTGGGGAGGGTCTTTGGAGACAGTTTTGGCTCATGCTCTGTTCCTCAGATGGGGTCACAAGGCTCTGAGATGACCTGTAGTCACGCCTTGATTACATGTGGGGTGAGGGCTTGAGCCAGGACCTCGCCTCCCTTGCACCCCCGCCTTGCCCTTCAGCGACCTTTACCCTCCCCAGGGCCCAGCAGGTTGCAGTCCCCAATTCACTCACAGGAACACAGGCCCAGAGGAAGCACCCAGCCCCCTCCCTGCCCTCAGGAAGCTACAGCATTGTGTCTCCAGCTGAGCCATCCCTTCCATGTGGCTGTAGGCCCACACTTCTGGGCTGAGTCCTTGGCTCTTGTGTAATTATCATCTCCCCCTAGCTGTCTTCCCTTGATGCTGGGCTCCATCAGCATCAACACCTTTGAGTTTCTACAGACCTTTAAGCTTCCTTCCCTTCATCTCAGTATTTATCAGGCTGTTTGGGGACTTTGAGTCTGTATTTCTGTCTTTTAGGCTTCAGGCCTCTCAAGGATAGAACTAGGGTCCCAGCTGTTCCTAGCTAAAAGCTGGGGACACAGCCTAGCAAATGCTTCATGAGTAACTGGGTAAATAAACAGGGCTGTAATCCCAGTATACAGGAGGCTGAGGCAGGAGGATTATTGAGTTCCTCTGTCACTATGTGTGTGGCTCTAGGCTGGTCATTTCTACTCTCTGACTCTTAGGTAATTCACTTGACCAATGGGGTAATAACTAGGCCTCACTCCCCACTCCACCCTTACCTGTCCCCGACCCGTCTTCCACTCCTGGCCAGTGCCTAGTGAGAAACTTCATCCATACAAGCACTCAATCTGTGCTTGTCAGAGAAGCAGGGTCAGGTGAGTTAGCCCTGTTTTAATTTTTAACCAAAGGAGAGACGGAGGTTTAGGGAGGCCTCACTGAAACCATCCAAGCGTCTCTGGAGTAATGGTGGAGCCAGGGCTGAGTAGGAAGTCTGACTGCATGTGTTTGTTTGCTGTGAAACAGATGACCAAAAGTGACTGGCTTAGTGTTACCCTGAAGGTCAGAAGTCCAAAATCAGCATCACTGGGCTAGAGTCAAGGTGTCTGCAGGGCTGGCTCCTGCAGTAGGCTGTCAGGGAAAATCCATTTTCTTGTTTTTTTCCAGCTTCAAGAAGCTCCCTGGGTTCAGGAATGGCTTCAAGCTGTGGCTTGTCCTCTCCTCAGCCCCACTGTGACTTCTAACCTTTTTGCCTTTCTGCTTCCATCATTGAGTCTCTTTACCTGGTCTTCCTGCTGCTCAAGTGGCCCCCTGTGATCAAACTGGCTTGCCTAAGTATACAGGATCGCCCCTCCCCCTTCCCTGCCCACCTTTGAATTCAGTTTTCTGAAAACCCCATTGTCATGTAAAGTAACATATTCCTTTTCTGGGGCTTCGGGTGTGGACACCTCAAAGGGGTCAGTAGTCAGTAGGCCACATGTGGTAACCTGCCATGTTCTGGGTGTGTGAGTCATCTCATACTCCTGGGTGACACTGTGACGTGATGTAAGTGCTCTGTAAACTGTAAAGAGCCTTGTGTGGCT
The DNA here is from genome assembly GCF_900095145.1 of Mus pahari. NCBI lineage: Eukaryota > Metazoa > Chordata > Mammalia > Rodentia > Muridae > Mus > Mus pahari. Next base: position 97,183,700 of record NC_034590.1, on the reverse strand, counting down.
TAGCAGTTCAGGTTCTGGGTTTGAATTTCACTATGTTCAGATTCTTTTTTATTTTTATTTTATGTGTATGGGAGTTTTGCCTGCAAGTATGCCTATTACTATGTGTGCACAGTGCCAGAGGAGGCCAGAAGAAGGTGACATTGCCCCTGAAACTGGAGTTACAGTTTTAGCTGGGAATGGAACTTGGGTCCTTTGGAAGAGCAACAGGTGCTCTTAACCCCTGAGCATAGGGGTCGTGTCTGTGTGTGTGTGTGTGTGTGTGTGTGTGTGTACACACGTGCGCACATGGATATGTGCAACTCAGAAGCTACACATCCTGGACCTGGAGTTACAAACAGTTGTGAACCACCACGTGGACACTGGGGGCCTTCTCTCCAGCTCCTGCTGTCATTCTCAGTGTGATGTGCCTCTTTGTTTTCATTTGTCTTGTTTTGTCATCTGTAAAATGGGATGATAGTAATGTGAGCCTAGTGAAAGTCTTCTAAGAATTAAATGAGGAATTACATGCAGAGAGAGCCCTTGATTGATGCATAGTAAGAGCTCAGTAAATGACAGTTCTTCTCTTTATCATCCCATATTATAGAGAAGATGTTGGGCAGGCACCAGAGACCTGCCCATCAGGGAGGCTGGGCAAGGTTTGACCCGCAGCAGGTAGCCACTTCTGAGTAGCATTAAAGGACTAAAGCTCCATCTTGCCACGGCTGTTCCTCTCCTGGCCACAGGCCTTGGCTATTGTCCCCAGGGAGCTGGTTCCTACTTTCTCTGTGTCCATCACCTCCTGCCCCGATTTTCTCTAGGAGCCACTCATCCTCTAGTCACATCCCTGATGCACACATGTTGTGCCCTCCCCTCTGTCTCCACGTGCTTGCTTTCTGGGATTCTTCCCATTCTGCTCCCTTCTTCCCCACTCTACCCTGGTCCATGTCACTGGAGAGTGTATTGCTCTGTGCTAGTTTTTTCTTTATGGAAACTATACCTTCCTGCCTTACACCTGTTCTTAAGTGAATCCCCTTCCTCCAGATTCTGATCTGAGCCTCTGGACTCAAATGGCTGAATGGTGACAGCGCCCCTGAGATGTCACATGGACCTTAATTTTGTTTTCTTATCTCCTTATCCTTTCCATTTCTTGTGCCCATTGTGTCCCCAGCCCTTCCCCAATCCCCTAGGAGTGGGGTTCCTGAGCCAGCAAGTCTAAGTCTCCATTCTGTCATTGTGTAGCTCTGTTAGTCAGGGCTCTCTAGAGAAACAGCTGATTGAGTATATGTGAAGGTAATTTAGTAGAATGACTTCTAAGATGTTGTCCAGTTAGTCCAGCAATGGCTGTCTCCCAATGGAAGGTTCTAGAATCTAGTAATTGTTCAGTACATAGGCTGGGATGTCTTCAATATATTCGGGAATCCCAAAGAAGTAGACTGTAATGCCAGTGAGGGGATGGACTTGCCAGGGCCAGTGAGGGCAAGAAAGCAAACAAAACAAAACATAACAAAAAAACCCTTCTCTGTCCTTTATATAGGCTGCCGCCAGGAGGTGTGGCCCAGATTTAGGATGGGTCTTCCCACCTCAGATGATCTAACCAGCAAAAATCTCTTGCAGGTGTATCCAGCCACTTGGGTTTTAGTTAATTCACAGATGTCAAATGGCCAACCAAGAACAGCCATAGGCCCACCATTTATCAGCTTGAGACACAATCATCTCTCCTTATGTCATGCTTAATTTCCAAATGAAAACAGTAACCAGGTCATAATTATAACTTTAACATGTACAACCACAAATTCATTATACATTTAGAATAGGTAGCAATGTCCCTTGAGGGAAATTACTTTAATATTTCATAACTTACATATGAGAGCCATTGATATTATCTCAATTGATGATACACTGTATGATAAAGAAATTTAGTGAAGAAAACACAAATATCCGTGCAAACAGATTCTTACCAAAATATTCTGCATAGGCCAGATAGAAGAGCTAAAGGGAGTTCTGGGGACCCCTCTCCCCACTGTGTCTTCCAAGTCCTTGATGGTGACAGTTGCTCCTGGTATTCAATATTGGTTTTGATTCACTATTTTCCATAGTAGAGAGGTAACTCTAAAGGCTTCTATTTGGCCTTTCCAACCAAAATAGCCCTCACACCACAGTCCAGGGGACCAGTGTGAAAATTCTGCTAACTTCTAAGTATATCTATCCCGATTATACATTCCAGGACTCAGAAAATAACCACTGGAGAAATTCAGGGTCTCCCTGGGCCTACTATGAGTCAGACTTCAGCCCAAATTCCAATAATCACCTGGCTTCCATAAGCTCTAACTTTAACTGATGGGCCACAATGTTTCTAGGGGTTTCCCAGAACCAATGTCAATTCAGAACAGCATCCAATAGGCCTCAGAAAGTCTGATAGTTTCCTTCCCCTAGTGTACAATTTCCCTTCTAAAAGACCGTAGGTCCCTCTGGGAAAGGACAGGAGAAAGACTAACAGTAAAACTTTTAGGTGTCTTATCAAGGTCCTTAATCAGTGGAACTTGGCCACTCCCTCATTCAAGGAGTTATGGGTCTGCAAACTGGCTCACCTCTAGAAATTGGTTCACAGGTTGAGATTCTCTCTTGATCATGATTTAATGTAGCTTTTTATTTGTTTGAGAAATTTTCTGCTTATATAAGTCAGAGGAGAACATAGTAGGCTTCCTATCTGTTTCATGCCTGGAAACACCACGGTTGGTTAGTCAGTACCTAAGTCCATACCAGTCATGCCACAATAAAATTCACTTTGCCTGTGCTGGCTGTTATGGCAGGCTATTACGATCATTGCTTTGTCGTGCTGCTCATTGGAATAACTATGATCACCTTGCCTTAGTTAACTCAGTGCTGCCACCTGGCCCTGCTACTCTGGGCCCCACTTAAACCCACTGCATTTAATTCATCCACTGAGCAGTGGCATCTCCAGCCCTTAGGTCTGGTACAAGGAAAAGGGCAAAGCTCTTCAAATGTGTTGGTGCCCCTCTCACCAGTTTGTGTCTTATAGGATTTGTGAAGGGTGTGTCTTCTGAGCCTTCCCATTGTGGAGGATTAGGTTTTGTCTTAGTCAGGGTTTCTATTCCTGCACAAACATCATGACCAAGAAGCAAGTTGGGGAGGAAAGGGTTTATTTGGCTTACATTTCCATACTGCTGTTGATCACCAAAGGATGCAGGACTGGAACTCAAGCAGGTCAGAAAGCAGGAGCTGATGCAGAGGCCATGGAGGGATGTTCTTTACTGGCTTGCTTCCACTGGCTTGCTCAGTCCACTCTCTTATAGAACCCAAGACTACCAGCCCAGAGATGGCACCACCCACAAGGGGCCCTCCCCCCTTGATCACTAATTGAGAAAATGCCTTACAACTGGATCTCATGGAGGCATTTCCCCAACTGAAGCTCCTTTCTCTGTGATAACTCCAGCTGTGTCAAATTGACACAAAGCTATCCAGTACAGGTTTATACAGTGTACCCACTCTAGCACTGCAATTCCCTGAGCCTTAAAATTCCTTCATCAGCACTAAGCCAAGGGGTATCAGGCATCTCCAACTCTTTCAGTAGGCCATCTTTTGATAGATGCTTCAACCAACCAATCAAAATTTGAAACCTGTTTAGACACTGTTCACTGTTGTGAAGAGACACTGGGACCAGGGCAACTCCTACAAAAGAGAGAGCGTTTAACTGTGGCCTTGTTTCCCTTTCAGAGGGTTAGTCTTTTATCATTATGGTGGGGAGCGTGGTGGCAGGCGGGCATAGTGTGGAGAAGTAGTTGAGAGCTACACCCAATCCACAGCCAGGTGGGGAGCATGGTGTCACTGCAGTCTTTCTACCTGGCAGTTCTTCGAATAACAACTTGGAAGCTTTTTGTGTGTGAATAAATGCCTAGCATGAGCTTGGGGCTGTTCCCTGACTACCATAACTCATATAACCTGTTTATTCTGTTCTGTGTGCCACATGGTTGGTTGCCTCCCCTCAATTTCACATATCTGCCTCCTCAGAGCCTGACTAACTCCCCAGAGTTCCTATCTCTTTACCAGAACTCCCTCCTCTTCTTCCCTGCCTTTTGCTAATATGCCATCAGCTTTTTACTGACAGGTGATTATTCCACACAGAACACAAGAAATTCTCTCTACATCTCTCCCTGTTAGTGAAAGGCTCTTTCTTTAACATCAGTAAACTATATATGATAAGAACAACCATGATAACTATCAGGTAAGAGTTACTTTCATGGGCTGGAGAGATGGCTCAGCGGGTAAGAGCACTGACTGACCTTCCGAAGGTCCTGAGTTCAAATCCCAGAAACCACATGGTGACTCACAACCACCCGTAATGAGATCTGATACCCTCTTCTGGTGCATCTGAAGACAGCTACAGTGTGCTTAGATATAATAATAAATAAATCTTTAAAAAAATATTAAAAAAAAAAAGAGTTACTTTCACAAAGTCCAGTCCATTTGTATTTAGCAACCTTGGAAAAAGTACTCTACTATCCTGTCTTGGTGAGTTAGAGTTCTCTACATAAATCATTTTCTATTATAACTTGCATTTATGAACCTAAGAATAGCTTCTTAGACCATAAACCGTTTTCTCAAATCCTAAACAATTTAAGCTTAAGACTGAAACTGTCTAGTCTGCAGCCCTATCAGAGACCCGAAAAGGAATGAAATTGCCTGAGTGTGTAGGAAGTGCAGAGCAAGCAGCCTCCAAATCTATAGACTTGACAGACAGCAGGCTGCCTGGACAGTCACATGACATCTCCCCGCATCATTGGAGCACCCAGCAGCCTCCTCGTTCAGAATGTCTGAGAGACACTTTGGGGAGCAGGAACTGTGAAGGACTTGCCTACCCTGTCCTTGAGAAACTCAGCAGTTGACTGGCCTGTGTCCTGTTCGTCCAGTTTGGACAGCATACTGTGAGCGGCTGAAGCAAGGGCAGTTTCTTGCCCAGTGGCTTGTCTGCCACATCTGAAGCAAACTCTGTACGGAGGTTCTCCATGTTCATCATCGTCTTTGAAGTAGAATGGGGGTGCTGCTAGGAACTGACATGTCTGTGTCAGGAAACATCTTTTTATTAATAAAACATCTTTAAGTGCCATTTTCTTTTTTTTAAAAAAATATTTATTTATTTATTTATTATAAGTGTATACACTGTAGCTGTCTTCAGACACTCCAGGAGAGGGCATCAGATTTTTGTTACAGATGGTTGTGAGCCACCATGTGGTTGCTGGGATTTGAACTCAGGACCTTTGAAAGAGCAGTCGGAGCTCTTAACCGCTGAGACATCTCACCAGCCCTAAGTGCCATTTTCTGTAGCTCTCTGAGAGGTTTTTTTGTTGTTGTTTTGTTTTGTTTTGTTTTTTTTGGTTGTTGTTGTTGTTGTTGTTGTTTTGAGACAGGGTCTCTCTGTATAGCCCTGGCTGTCCTGGAATTCACTCTGTAGACCAGGCTGGCCTTGAACTCAGAAATCCGCCTGCCTCTGCCTCCCGAGTGCTGGGATTAAAGACGTGCGCCACTCTCTTGAGAGTTTTTGAAGACTGTTTATCTATAGTATATCTGAACAGGCAAACATTGCTTGTTTCTAGCTACTTACTATCTGTCAAACCTAGGAAATAAATTTCTTTCTTTCTTTCTTTTTTTTTTTTTT
>NC_034590.1:97175706-97176947 GCF_900095145.1 Mus pahari | reverse complement strand
TCACTCTGTAGACCAGGCTGGCCTCGAACTCAGAAATCCGCCTGCCTCTGCCTCCCGAGTGCTGGGATTAAAGGCGTGCGCCATCACGCCCGGCCATCTGTCTTACTTTTATAAGTTAGTTTAAAACTAATATCAATTTTTATGACATTTGAAAGGATGGCATAGTAAGTCCTAAGGATTTTGTAGCCGACAAGATTTATTGGCTATGCTTAGCTGAAGCCTTGGTTGGAGACATTTTCATGTCTCACCCAGTCTCAGAGCTACTCCCATGTAGAGGGATCAGCAATGCATGTTACCTGTTTTGTTGGTATTCTTGATTTCTTTCATGTCTGTAGTCAGGATCTTCAGGGGGTCTCCCCCTGGCCAAATCTGATTTTTATTCATTTTGAAGGAATGCATAGCTTTTCTTCTCCTGTTGAAGCAAAGACAAAACCTCTTCTGCAGTGTAACACTTTTCCTTTCTTCTAGTCTGAAGTTATAACATATGTATGCTGATCTATTTACCCGTCCCTGTAAAAATCCAGTGTATATTATCTATCTATGGGAGGTTTCAGGCCCCGCTTTTATCTTATGAATATATCCTTTATTTCTGTACTGGAAAAAGAAGCTCAATGATCCTTTAAGTTTTCTTTTATCAGTAAGATATTACTTCTATGAGCTGACTCCTTAGGAGCCATCTCATTTAGTAAGCCAATGATTATTCTATTAGCAGTGTTCCTCCCTATAAATTTTGAGAGCCAACTTTTGTTGTGTCTAGTTTATGGGCAGTTTGGACAGTCTGTAACTGTCTTTGATAGCAGGAATCTCTCCTACTTTATGGCTTGTCCTTGAAGTTGGAGGAATGTTAATCTGTTCTTTCTGCTGCAGCAGATCTCTCCCTCATACATTTACGGCTATATCTGCCATATATAGCTTTAATTTTTCTATTTTTCAGGTCCTGTATATTTAGGTTATTTTATATTTAGCTTTATCTGCTGTAAAGTTACAACTCCTTGAAATTGAATATCTACTTTTTGAAGAGGCCAAATCTGGCAGCCAGGATTTTGTTGAGATTGTGGTAGCATCTGTTTTTGTGTCTGCCATTCCTTTAGTTTTAATATTATTTATAAATACCTTTAGTTTTGTCCTCTGATCATCTGTAAAAGTTTGTCAAAATATCTTGTTTTGGTGCCTTGGGGTTTTATTGCTGTGAAGGGACATGGCCAATGTAACTTTTTTTTTAAATATTCATTTATTTATTT
>NC_034590.1:97172962-97175386 GCF_900095145.1 Mus pahari | reverse complement strand
TGTACCACCACGCCCGGCCAGTCAGTGCTCTTAATCACTGAGCCATCTCTCCAGCCCCCAATGTAACTCTTATAAAGGAAAACATTTAATTGGTGCTGGCTTACATTTCAGAGGTTCAGCCCATTATTATCATTGTAGGAAGCATGGCATCCTGCAGGCAGATGCTTGATGTGGAAGAGCTGAGATTTCTACATCTTGATCCAAAGGCAGCAAGGAGACTGTCTTCAGCAGGCAGCCAGGAGGAGGGTCTGATTCCACACTTGGGGAACTTGAGCACTAGAAGACTATAAGCCCACCTCACAGTGATGTGCTTTCTCCAACAAGGTCACGCCTCCTAGAAGTGCCACTCCCTAGGGACTAAGCATTCCAACACTGGTCTGTAGGGGCCAGTGCTATTCAAACGTTTGGTGTCTGTAACATCTTTTGTTCTGTTTATTGGAGCTGCTCTATCTTTAAACGGTGGGTCAGTTTTGAGCTGCACTACATGTTCTCTAGGCTTTACTTTTTCTAGTTGCTCTCCAGAGCAGTTTTTTCTTGGCTGACAGGGAATGAATAGTTCATGTTGTCTTCTGTTGGGGCTTTTTTGACAGTAAGACGCTGCCTTGAGTATCTCTTGCTGATCTGTATTCATAAGCCCTGTGTCTGCTCTCTCCACATCTCTCCACATCTCAGGAAACCTTTTTCCTGGATTGTAGAAAATATTATTCTTAGAAACCATTTGCTTGGGCTAGGGAGATGGCTCAGCGGGTAAGAGCACTGACTGTTCTTCTGAAGGTCCTGAGTTCAAATCCCAGCAACCACATGGTGACTCACAACCACCCATAATGAGATTTGGCGCCCTCTTCTGGCTCGTCTGAAGTCAGCTATAGTGTACTTATGAATAATAATAATAATAAATCTTTGGGCCGGAGCAAGCAGGGACTGAGTGAGCAGGCTGAACAGAGCGAGCAGAGATCCTAAAAATTCAAATCCCAACACCCACATGAAGGCTCACAACCATCTGTACAGCTACAGTGTACTCATATACATAAAATAAATAAATAAATCTTAAAAAAAAAAAAAAAAGAAAGAAACTGTTTGCTTACAGTCTTTTAGGAAATGGCTTGGTCTTCTAGGACCAAAGCATTGGGCATTCTGAGCTCTCAAATTGTGTGCAGTTGTCTTTCTGATCATAACAGAGTTGTACAAGTTAGATCCAATAGCCATAGTAGTTTTAATCCATTCATGAATAGGTATGGGTCTGGTCTTTGAATATCTTATAACCCTTTGTATTCAATATTAGCTTTCTCAAAGTCTAAAGATTCAATCTCAATTCTGTCTAGCTGTAATTTTAACTTTGGTCTTTTATCATTTATAGTAGTTTGCCAAAAATCCTTGGTTTTTGGTCTCTGCTGAGGTTTTTGGCCTATCTATCGAAGCTACTCTGACTTTGACATCTGGGTTGTTAATGTCAACCCTAACCAGATCAGTGATGTTTAACTGTCTTGGAGCTAAGTCTCTCTGTTGTTGAGACCTGAGATGGCTGACTTAGATTTGATATCGGGGCCTCTTGGGGCATTTCCTGACACAGGGTTACCTTGTTTGTCCCTGGATGATCTACATTCATTAGTCCCAGGGCAGCCTTTGTCAAACCTTCTGCATATTCCTGAAGGTTGGATCTTCTTTTTGCATGTTATCTCTAGAAAAAAGAAAACATTGTTTCAAGGAATGCCATGCTTACAATCGCTTTTAAAATGACCTTCCTTGCCACAATCAAAACATTTGACAGTTTAGTTTGGCTTTTCCTAAAACCTTAGAGATCACTTCTATTAAAGTCATACAATATAAGTGAGATCCAATATGAACTGTATTGCATGGTGGTGCATGCCTTAAATTCCAGCCCTTGGGAGGCAGAGGCAGGCAGATTTCTGAGTTCGAGGTCAGCCTGGTCTATAGAGTGAGTTCCAGGACAGCCAGGGCTATACAGAGAAACCCTGTCTCAAAAAACCAGAAGAGAAAAAAAAAAGAAGAAGAAGAAGAACAATATGAACTGTATTTCTTTTATTTATTTATTTATTTATTTAATGTAAGTACACTGTAGCTGCTTTCAGATACCCCAGAAGAGGGCATTTGATCTCATTTCAGATGGTTGTGAGCCACCATGTGGTTGCTGGGAATTGAACTCAGGACCTCTGGACGAGCAGTCATTGCTCTTAACCGCTGAGTCATCTCTCCAGCCCATGAACTATATTTCTAATCTGTTCATCCATTGGTGCTGATCTTGCCTTTAGGGGCCTGATCACCCTGTTGGATTCAGAGTTAGCATTTTCTTTTTTTTTTTTTTTTTTAAGATTTATTTATTTATTAGATTTATTTATTTATTACATGTAAGTACACTGTAGCTGTCTTCAGACACTCCAGAAGAGGGCGTCAGATCTTGTTATG
>NC_034590.1:97170667-97172897 GCF_900095145.1 Mus pahari | reverse complement strand
CACCATGTGGTTGCTGGGATTTGAACTCCGGACCTTCGGAAGAGCAATCGGGTGCTCTTACCCACTGAGCCATCTCACCAGCCCCAGAGTTAGCATTTTCAAAGATGGAAGCTTCAGTCAGGGCTTTCCTGGCTTGCGGATGTAATCCCAAGAAGTCTACACTACAGTCTCTCTGTGGACAGTCAGCGAATGCTTCTTTTGGACCTTGTACAATCTGAGTAAGTCCATTCCTTTCCCTGCTCTTTAGCCTTGTCCCACCATTTAAAGCTGCCATGTGGCATGAGGCCAAGGTGGCTTTGTCATATATGACTTGAATCTGTACCTCAGCAAAATGACGGTCACCTAGGCTGATTTTGAGAGATCTTGGTGACCCCTCTGTCTCTCTTTCTCTGTTCCATCTCCCTAGCCTCTCCTGTCCACCGTGAGCACCAGTGTAACTGCAGGCCAGGTTCTAATATTGCTCCTGTCTTTCCAGCCTTGGGGGATTATTTTATTTAGAATGGCCCAAGAATTTAATATCTGCTTCACAAATGGTGAATGCATACCATAATTGGTGACAGTTTCCTTAAATTTTTTTCAAATCCAGCGTATCCATGGGATCCCATCCAAATTCTCCCAGAGGGTGGCCACCGTCTGTTGGCAGGCGTCTCACTCTAACTGGAGAAGCTAAGGTTGGTTTTCTAACAACCTTTGGCTGCCTTTCCTGATTTTTATTATGTGGCAGTGTTGTAGACTCTGGCTTTATTTCCTGTCTTAGTATCATCCTCAATTCTATTAATAATTTTTTTCTAATTTCTCTTCTCAGGCCTGTCTTCAATTTTCATATCTCTCTTTTTCTTGCGTTTCTACTATCTTTGTGTTTGCCTCATTTTTATTTATAATCTTGTCTAATTTGCCTTCTAAAGCCTGTGTCCAGTTTTCAAATTTCTCCTCTTCTTGTATCACTAGAGCCCATTTTTTGAGAAGGTATATAATGCCATTGTGATTATAAAGATTAGGATAAGAAATACGAGTATAATAGTAACCACAGTTGCAATGTGTCAATTCCATAGGTCAGGTATCTCTTTCTTTTTCATTTCTACCTTTAAGCCATTTAAAAGGCTTTATGTGTGAGTCTAAAAGCTCTTTATTTGTTTTTTATCTTTCTAATCTTATTCCTTTTAACTTTATTAATTTAAAATTCTTTCTACCTTTCGTATATTTTTTCACACCCAGTCTTTCCCCCTCTTTATCATTAAAAGTTTGGTTGTGCTCCGATTTCTTCTGTGTGTTCTCTCAGTCTGTGTCTGGGTTCTGCTTCCCAGGCTTCGACTAGTCCTGCCCCTGCCCTTTCATTCCCAGGGAGAGGCACTTCTGTCTTCCACAAGTTAGTGGCCGCATCACAGGGTGGTGGATATCAGCCAGGACTTTAGCTGCGGCTCACCAGATGCCGGACCCTCCCCCACTCGAGGGCCCTGGAGGTGGCAGGCTCCCTAGGCCAGCTGGTGGCTATGGAGCCAAGTACTGCCCTTGCTGGGTTTGCTTTTCTGTGAGAGCTGAGCCTGTCTGCCCCACCCAGCTTTAGGAAGTTTTTCAGGCTTGTGGATTGTGCCTGAGGCTCGGTTCCCTGCTGACTGCCCGCTGCTGACAGGCCTCCCCTTGCTCTCTCTTACAGGGAGTTAGCCTCCTGCCCAGCTAGGTAACTGCACTTGGCTTGGGAAACATTTTTTTCCTGCCATCCATCCACCCGGGACTTTTTCTCGGGTTGTGAGCTTGGATTCTAGGAGCCTTTACATTGGACGCCATTTGTGACTGTGGTTTGGTTTTGTTCTGTTTTCCTACCCAGGCGCTAGTTCGCGGATAACAACTCAGAGGTTCCTTATGTGTGAGCGAATGCCTAGGCCATAAGCTTAGCCTTGTTTGCTGACTAGCTCACAATTTCTGTAACCTATTTATCCCATTCTGGTGTGTGCCACATGGTTGGTTACCTCTCCTCAGTTTCTGGGTCCATCTCCTCAGAGCCAGGGTGGCAAATCTCTCCATGCCTGACTAACTTACTAGGGTTCCTGTCTCTTTACCGGAATTTCCATCCATTTCCTATTTTTTTGCTAGTAGGCCATCAGCTTCTAAGAGAGGCTTCAGTAACTGTCAGCGAATTGGAAGGCTTGTTTCAGATACTTTTAAAAACACATTATAAGCCAGGCGTGGTGGCGCACGCCTTTAATCCCAGCACTCGGGAGGCAGAGGCAGG
>NC_034590.1:97162579-97169722 GCF_900095145.1 Mus pahari | reverse complement strand
ACTCACTTAGTAGACCAGGCTGGCCTCGAACTCAGAAATCTGCCTGCCTCTGCCTCCTGAGTGCTGGGATTAAAGGTGTGTGCCACCACGCCCGGCTTGCTCTCCTTTCTTTAAGTGCCAGGACAGCTCCCCGTCAGCTTCTGCTTCACTCCTGCCCCGCTTTGGCCTGAACTCCTCTGCTCTGAAGTGGGCAGCCCTTCCTAAGCCCACACCTATCCACGGTGCCCCCCTGCCAGCCTTCTTGTCTTGTCCCTTCCGTGCAGGACGGGACTCTGCTGCACCAGTGATTTCCCTAGCTGCCCTTCTTCATGGCCTCAACCCTGAGGCTACACTTCTGCACTCCGCTGTGCCACAACCCATCCTCTCCCCATCTGTCAGGTCCCTCTTGTCTTGCAGACCTAGGCTTTGGAGTATATTGCCTCTGACCTTCCATGGTGCCCCTGCCCCCTGCTCTGAGGGCCTTGCAAATGTAAGGTCAGCCAGAGACTCACCATCAGCCTGGATGCTCCATCGGGGCAGATGGAGTCCCTGAATTGGTGACATGGGGTCATGGTGTACTTACTGTTTATGGGGCAGTGTTCCGGGTCCTGGGCTGGAGCAATAACAAGAAAAGGACCCTACCTTCAGGATTCCGCCCTGGGGTTGTCAGGGCCACTGGTAGGAAGTTAGAAAGACACTCATAATGTCCCATAAATGAAGGAGAGATGTCCAGAGAAGTGCATCTTGGGCTTTTCCATTGTTGTGTGTGACATTGCAGAGAGTGTGAACACAAACCGAGATAACGCTAATGTCCCAGGTGATATAATCTTGTGGAAACTGTCATATGTGCTGTCATATGTGCTGTCATATGTGCTGCTTGGTGGCTGAAGCATTGTTGTGTGGCTTGTGAGGAGGGTACTTTGGAAAATTTCCACAGGAAAAGAGAAATGAGAGAAGGAACTGGGTGCAATTTTAAATGGAGAGGTCAGAAGAGGCTCGAGTGAGGTAGTGTGTGAAGAAAAGCTCAAGCAGCATCCCCAACCTTCCTACTGCTGCAGCCCTTTAAATACAGCGCCTCACACTGGCTGTTCTGGCTCCCAACCATAACATGATTTTCACTACTGCCTCATAACTATAATCTGCTACTGTTATGAATCATAATGTAGATATGTAGTATGCAGGATATCTGAGGTCCGACAAGTTGGGATCTGTTTCTGTGAAGCCTGTGAAGGTCTGGATAAAGAGTATTTCAGGCAGAGGGAGTGGCCAGTGTGAACCCTGAGCGAGGAAGCGCCTGGCAGCAAGATCAGAGTTGCCGGAGCTGAAGGGAGGAAGAGAGGGCAGGCATGGGCAGTGAGTTCATGTGGGAGACAGGACAGTTCACGTCACAGACAGGCCGGGCGCACGGCCTGCCGTCCAGACTGGGCATTGAGCTCAGTGCACCCGTGCTGTTTCTCTAGTGGAGGTCAGAGGACAATTGGAAGGGGCTGTCTTTCTCCTTCCTTCATGTGGGTACCCAGACAGAACTCAGCCCACTAGGTTTGGTGGCAGGAACTGTCATCTGTTGAGACATCTTACCAGCCCTACATCTGTAATGTGAGTCTTTCTGTGACTGTCCCACTTCCCAAATAATGACGCAGAGACTATACTTATAAGCTTCTGGCCCTATAGCTAGGCACTTTCCCCCTAGCTCAGAACGGTTATCCCATTTATACTCATCTAAGCTCTGCCACGTGGCTCCTTCCTTCCCGGCCTGCTTCTTCCTCAGTGTTGGCTGACTGAACCTCCTGAGCCTGACTCACTTTCCCTGAGTTTCTCTGTTTCTCTGTTTCTCTGTTTCTCTGTTTCTCTCTCTCTCTCTCTCTCTCTCTCTCTCTCTCTCTCTCTCTCTCTCTCTCTAAGTCCCACCTTACTATTCTGTATTTTGCTATAGGCTATAGACTTTTTATTTTAATCAATCAGAAGGTGCTTTAGGCAGGCAAGGAAGTCTTCACACAGTGTACAAAAACATCACTCCAACATATATTTGTGCGTGTGTCTGTGTGTGCGTGTGTGTGCGTGTGTGTGCGCGTGTGCGCGCGCGCGTGTGTGTGTCTGTGTGTGTGTGTCTGTGTGTGTGTGCGTGCGTGTGTGCGCGCGCGCGTGTGTGCGTGCGCTTGTGTGTGTGCGCTTGTGTGTGTGTGTGTGTGTGTGTGTGTGTGTCTGTGTGTGTATTCCCATGCCACAGCATGCAAGTGGAGGTCAGAGGATAACTTTTGGGAGTCTCCTTCCACCACAGGGTTCCTGGAGATAGAACTCAGGTCCTCAGGCTTAGAGGCAGGTGCCTTCATCAATGAAACCATCTTCCCAGCCCAATTAATTTTTATTAAACCCCAAAGTCGTCCACTACTACCCTCACGGTTCCCTATGCTTTGGACTTGAATTCCGAAAGCTCCCTAAGCAATACTAAAGTGCTTCAGGCACTTTTAGACCTGGAGACATGATTTTCTCGGTTTATGTAATCTTTACTGCCTTGAAAACATTGGAAAATCCAATTTTTTTTGTTTGTTTTGTTTTTTTGTTTTTTGTTTTTTTTGGGGGGGTTGTTTGTTTGTTTTGAGACAGGGTTTCTCTGTGTAGCCCTGGCTGTCCTGGAACTCACTCGGTAGACCAGGCTGGCCTCGAACTCAGAAATCCTCCTGTCTCTGCCTCCCAAGTGCTGGGATTACAGGCGTGCGCCTCCACACTTGGCCCAATGATTTCATATAAAAAACCTGGACTCCTGGCTGTCGTTGAGTGTACAAGTTTTGAAACCTCAGTGTGCCTGCCACCATGTATCACTAAGAGCTACTGACAGAATCCCCCTGAGTGGAGGAAGCTGTGGGCTGACGATTCTTCCTCTTCCACAGTTGGCCTCTGTGGCCTCAGCCCCTCACCTAGCTCAGCATGCTCCAGTCCCTTAGTCGGCATGCACCATTTCACACCTGCCTTTACCTACAGAGCTCACCTACCAAGTTCTTCAGTGTGGCAGACAAGCCCTGTCCATGTAGTTCCTGCCCACCTCCCATCTTTCTCTGGAATTCTCTACCTAATTTTTTTCTTTTCTTTTTTTTTCTCTTTTTTTTTCTTTTTTCTTTCTTTCTTTTTTTTTTTTTTCTACCTAATTTTAACACTGAGCTAAGCTATACGCTCAATGAGAAGGTCAGGTGTTCAGGGTTATCAACAGCTATACAGCAAGTTTTGAGGCCAGCATGGGCTGCATGAAACACCATCTTAAAAAAAAAAAAAAATTAGCCAGTCAGCACTAAGGAGGAGGATCTTTAAGTTCGATGCCAGCCAAGTCTACCAAGTGAGTTCCAGGACAGCCAGGGCTACACAGAGAAACCCTGTCTCCAAGAGCAAAACCCAGACAGACAAAAAGATTAAAAACCAAGGCTCAGCAGTTAAGATCACTGCCTGCAATTTCAGAGATCTTGAGTTCAAATCCCAGCAACCACATGGTGGCTCACAACCATCTGTAATGGGATTTAATGCCCTCTTCTGGCATGTAGAGATAGCACTCATATATAAAATAAATAATCTTTTAAAAAAGATTAAAAAACAAACCTTGAAGCTGCTGGGCTGATTGACTTAGCCTCTGTTGTTCCTCTGACTGGAAATCTGTCCCTAGCACTCAACCTCTCAGGTCCTCTGACTGGAAAGCTCATCCCTCCCCAACCCAGCACTCACCTCTGAGGACTTGGGGTTGCCTCACCTCCTTCTGGAAGGTTCTTTGACCTTCCAACTACCCAACTAAGGTGGGTCCTGGGAACATCACCATACTTCGAATGTTGTTGGATTTCTTACTTCCTCTGTTACTGGAAGGACATCTGTTCTTCAAGGTCATAGTGTTGCTGTATGTGACAGTCACTTTTCGTCAATGAGAAGTACATATGATAAGGGCAACCAGGCAAAGCCAAGCGCCTATTCTTCACTGGTGAAGGTCTGCTCATTTTCAGGTTACGTTTCTGATACCGTGTCAGGGCTAGAGATGTCGTGTAGCTGGTACAGTGTTTGCCTAGCATGCATGAAGTCCTGGGTCCAGTCCCCAGCACCGTGTGAACCAGGCAGGGTGGTCATTTTTGGATACATAGCACGTTTTAGGTCTCAGATCTGTGCTAGTCCCTTACTTGGAGGACGGTGAGTCCGCCTGTATGTGCATGCCTAGGCATTTGGTTTTGTGTCGCCTCTGCTGTGTAGGAGATTCTCTTTAGAAAGTGGGTGATCGCAGCCGGGCGTGGTGGCGCACGCCTTTAATCCCAGCACTCCGGAGGCAGAGGCAGGCGGATTTCTGAGTTCAAGGCCAGCCTGGTCTACAGTGTGAGTTCCAGGACAGCCAGGACTACACAGAGAAACCCTGTCTCAAAAAAAAAAAAAAAAAAAAAGAAAAAAAAGAAAAAGAAATTGGGTGATCACAGTCTTAGAACAGGGCTGTGTCATTGAGGTTACTTGGCCAGGTCAGAATGTGTATTTAAAACATACACTGTTCAGCTGTCAAGCCTATCAAATTTGGCTCTGGTTTTCAGGTTGTTGTGTCTTGGTCTGTCCAGTCCTTTGTTCCTGTCAGGTACAGATCGCAGTGGTACGGAGATGCAGGGTGGGGTGAGGTCGTTCCTAGATTTCTCGATGAGATTTCAGGACCTAAATGAGATTTGTGCTCATTGTAGTTCTGGTCAAGACCCCTTGCAGGTCTAGATCTTAGATACCTCACAGAAAAGTGGGGACAGGAAGCCTCAAGCGTGGGGCATCTGTATGAGTTTCTTAGGAATACTGTGAATCAAGCCCCAGGCCTGAGGATTTGTTGTTAGGCAGGTTCTTGCTGTGTAGCACAGGCTACCCCCTGACCCAGCTTCTCACAATGTGGGTACTCCAGGCCAGTCCCTCACTATTTTTCAACACCATAACTTTTACTACTGTATTTGAATTTCTTGCAGTGTTATCCTCACTCTTGAGGGAGTTCAGGAAATTCCGTGGCGAAGTCAAACATGTAAAATCTGTAATGAGCATTGTTGAGGTTTTCATGTATTTTAGGAACTTGGGAAGGAGCGGTGGACGGCCTCCAGGAGCTGAGCCTGTAAAGGGAGGGACTGACTTTTGCCTCCTGCTCAGCCTCTGTGGAGCCAGAAAACATTAGTGAAGTAAAGACCAGCTGCCCGAGCAGAGGGTGAGGCAGCAGCTCCTGCAGAGCGCACTGGGAGTTGGGGATCCCACCTGGAGGTTCCCTCAGCCTCAGTTTCCCCTCAACACAGCTGGTACAGAACTGGGTGGCAGGCACCAGCACTCCATCCTCAAGCCACCCTGGGCATCATCTGAGCCCCCGGGGCCCCTAGTTTTCCCCCTTCTCCCTTCCCCCTCTCTCCTCCCCCCTGCTGTGATGGATGAGCGCAGCTGATATTCTGGGTTCACATCCTTGCAGCTCCTGATACCCTGTCTGCAGTCAGGAAGTGTGGCTGAGAGAGTGGCGCACGCCTTTAGTCCCAGCACTTGGGAGGCAGAGGCAGGCGGATTTCTGAGTTTGAGGCCAGCCTGGTCTACAGAGTGAGTTCCAGGAACAGCCAGGGCTACACAGAGAAACCCTGTCTCGAAAAAACCAAAAGAGAGAGACAGACAGACAGACAGACAGACAGACACAGACAGAGTTTGGAATGTGGAAGGGTTTCCCATTCCCATGCCCGAAGGCCGTGTGCTGCTCTGGGTTAGGGTTACGTCTTCTCTCCTCCTCCTCCTCTTCCTGCTCACCAGGTCTTTAGGCCATGAACTTAAGATCTCCTTCCTTCTCCTGAGTGCTGCAGTTACAAGAGTACCTTACAACCTTACAACATCTGGTTTTATGTAGTGCCAGGGACCAACCTAGGGCCAAATGAACAACAGCCCCTGCCCCAGCTGAGGATGGAACCCACTTCACACATGCCAAGCAATTGACCACTCTGTCTGTGAACTACAGTCCTAGTAACTGGTCCCTGGTAACCTGTTCTCTCTCTCCCTCCCTCTCCCTCTCTCTCTGTCTCTCTCTGTCTCTGTCTCTGTCTCTGTCTCTGTCTGTCTGTCTCTCTCTCTCATGCATGCATGCACGTACATTAAAAATACACTTCGAGCAAGGACTAGAGATACAGTCCATCTGATAAACTGCACAGAGCCCTAGGTTTGAACCCAAGCACCACATAAAACTAAGCATTATGGTGCATGTCTGCAATCCTAGTAAGAGAGAGAGAGACAGACAGACAGACAGAGACTTAGAGACAGACAGACAGAGACAGGGAGGAACACACTGGTTAGTATCTGCGCATTGCATATGTGCACAGGAACCAGGTAATATTTGAGCACTGTGCCCATGTGTGATCTCACAGTTCACTTGGACTTCATGAGGTAAGTACTGTCATATTAATATTCATATGTCATAGTCATATTCATATGTCATAGTCATATTCATATGTCATAGTCATATTCATTTTGCAGATGAAGAAGCTGAGGCAGAGGAGTTAATTCTCTTGTGCTTCGTGAATCATGGAGGCAGGCTGGAGAGTGTGCATTCTTCAACACAAAGTGTTAAGGGGGTCAGTTTGTGTTTTTCCCCTTGGCAGCAGTATTTTAGGGTTCTCTGAATGCTGGGGTCCTCTGAGGCAGTCTATAGCTGCTTGGGAAGTACCATTAAAGATGGTCCTTCCAAAAGAGGGGTTAGAGCACCCCAAGACTTGGTTCTGTTTCCCAGGACCTTAGCCTCTGCAGTTGTGCCTCTCTAAGGATGCGTTAACCGCTCTCCTCATGCACAGCCTCCACCCAGTTACTGCACCCTGGTCTTATGCTGGGTCCATTTACAATTTTGTTTCTTGCAACTATCCAGCAAAGAACAATTGTCCCCATTTTACAGATAAGTAAACACAGTTTTAGGACAGTGAAGGGAATTGCTGGTGCTCCTACCAGGGAACCTGGAGGCTCACCCAAGAATCTGCTGCCCTCTGAACTCCTTAGGGACCTTCTAGATTTGGGGGCTGTATACATAGGTAGTGATGGGCACTGCTACCCAGCAAGTGTCACACGGGCACTGGATCCAGTGTTCTAATAAAACAGGCTTTTCTAGTTTCTTGGCCTTGCCCTGCCCTGCCCTTCCTTTCTCCTCCTCCCTCTCCCTCTCCCTCTCCCTCTCCC
>NC_034590.1:97158466-97161511 GCF_900095145.1 Mus pahari | reverse complement strand
TGAGCCACCATGTGGTTGCTGGGATTTGAACTCCGGACCTTCGGAAGAGCAGTCGGGTGCACTTACCCACTGAGCCATCTCACCAGCCCCCCACGCTGTGTTCTTAACAAAGGATAGCAAACACAAACCAAGGTGTGGTTGTGTGCAAATTTAATCCTAGCACTAGGGAGGCAGAAGCAGTGAGTTCCAGGCCAGCCTGGACTCCAGAGCAGGTTCCAGGACAGCCAGGGCCATTACACAGAGAAGCCCTCCTGTCTCAAAAAACAAAAACAAGAAGAAAAAAGGACAGTGCACACAGTGCAAGGATTTATCATCTGCAGGGTCTGTAGGTGACAGGGCGAGCTTCGCCTGCTACTGCCCCTTACAATGTGACCAAGGATGGCCTCAGAGCCCTGCACAAATGATCATCCCGTGTCAGCCTCCCTAGTGTTGGGGCACAGAGGTGCACCATGTTCGCTAAAACACTACGTTTAGTCTGGGTGGGCTACATAAAAGTCAACCTAAAATAAAGTAATCCCAGAATAGTAACAGACTAAGGGGGGGGGGCCAGGTCACAAGGGGTCAATTTGTTGAGTTCAGGATGGAAGCCAAGAAAACTCACTTCAGGTATGGAAGCTTAAAAATGAAAACTATTTTCTGAGCAGTCAGGGGGGTGGCCAGTTCAGGATCAGTCCCTGGAGGGAGAGTCCGTTTGTAAA
Source organism: Mus pahari (assembly GCF_900095145.1). Classification (NCBI taxonomy): domain Eukaryota; kingdom Metazoa; phylum Chordata; class Mammalia; order Rodentia; family Muridae; genus Mus; species Mus pahari. The sequence goes on along the minus strand of NC_034590.1, from coordinate 97,160,813 downwards.
GGGGGGTAGGGGTGGGGGACACAAGGTGAGGGGGGAGCTTGAGGAAGCTGCAGTGCTGTCAGATCGCATTTTGACACTACGGGTTAATAAGGGAATCCCCGTTGGAGACTGGGCTGTTTCCAGGACATTTGGCATCAAGGTCCGTAATTCATTCTCCTGGACATTAGGTCTGGAGCTCAGATGATACGGGGACACAGGAGTGTGTCAGCTGCATGTAGATAATGAGGGCCTAACAGGCAATTGGTTATATAGTTTTATAACTTCTGTACATTGGATTAGGTAACAGCAATTTCTATATTCTTTACTGGTTAGCAGCCAATTAAAACATTTGGAGAAGTGGGATAGGTGTCTGTCCATAGGCCTGGGAATGAACTTGTTTGACCTTGCCTGAAAGATGGAAAAGTTGTCCTTGAGAGGGCTGGACTCAGACAGCTGTTTACAGCAGCCACTGTTCAGCTACAGGGAAGTCCCCAGCTCACTGAGAGCCTGGGACCTTGAATTTGGTTTCTCCCTGTGGTTAACTGGATTCTGAGGAGGAAGTGGTAGCGCTTAGCATAAGTTTCTTTTGCTTGTTTCCAGCAGATTCAGTTTGCAGCTACAGCTCTGTCCCTTCAACCTTACTGTGTGTCCCAGTTCCTCTCTTCCTGTGACTGTCACCTGCCACAGTCAGTGAGAAAACTGTCAAGATTACAAAGTGAGATGTGACAGGGGTCTTGAGAGATGGCTCAGTGGTTCAGAGCCCTAGCTGTTCTTGTGGAGTACCTGGGCTCAGTCCCCAGTCCCACATGGAGGCTTACCCTGTAACTGGAGTCCCAAGGGGTCTGGCTTCAAAGAGCACCAGTCACATGTGTGGTGCACTTACATCCATGCAGGAAAACCACTTGTATGTGTAAAATATAATCAAAACACTTTTAAAAGTGAGACCTAGAAGCTGAGAAGAAAAGGAGGGTGAAACTGAAGTTGTAAGAAAGAGCTGGGTGAGTTGGGCGTGGTGGCACACGCCTTTAATCCTAGCACTTGCAAGGCAGAGGCAGGCAGTTTTCTGAGTTCTAGGCCAGCCTGGTCTACAGAGTGAGTTCCAGGACAGCCAGGGCTATATATAGAAACCCTGTCTCGAAAAACCAAAAAAAAAAAAAAAAAAAAAAAAAAAGAAGGAAAGAAAGAAAGAGAAAGAAAGAGTTGGGTGGGGCTCGTGAGATGGTTCAGTGGGTAAGAGCACTGACTTCTCTTCAGAAAGTCCTGAGTTCAAATCCCAGCAGCCACATGGTGGCTCACAACCACCCGTAATGAGATCTGATGCCCTCTTTTGGTGTGTCTGAAGTCAGCTACAGGGTACTTAGGTATAATAATAAATAAATCTTTGGGCTGGAATGAGCTGGGTTGATCGGAATGAGCAGAGGTCCTAAATTCAATTCCCAACAACCACATGAAGGCTCACAACCACCTATACAGCTACAGTGTACTCATACATAAAATAAATAAAACTTAAAAAAAAAAAGGAGCTAGATGTTGGTGGTGTACACCTTTAATTTCAGTGCTTGGGAGGCAGGGGCAGGGGTATCTACGAGTTAAGAGGTCAGCCCCGACATAGTGAGTTTCAGGACAGCCAGGGCTACACAGAGAAACCCTGTCTCAAAAAACCAAAAACCAAACCAAAACAGCAACAATGAAAAAACAAAACAAAACAAACCCCCCAGAAGAACAACAAACACTTTTTTCCAGTTATATAGTTTTGTATTGATGTAATAAGTTGTCATACGTTTAATGGCTTAAGACAGCACAGATAGCTGCTGCTGGTGGCCCATGCCTGTAATTACAGCATCCACTTTGGACAATGAGATAGGAGGATCATAAGTTCTTGTTTCAAATATATAAAAACAGATTTATACGTTACAGTTCTATAGGTCAGATGTCTCTGTTTTTGTGCACATTCTGTGTGTGTTCCTATCTGGAGACCACAAGGAGAGCTCTGCAGTCTCTCGTGCTTGCTTCAAGTGTGACTCTGTACTCCTTGGCCCACAGCTCCTTCCACCATTTGAGTTTGCCCTTCCTTAGCCCCATCTCCCGATCCCAACTAGAACTAATTCTCAGGTTTCAGAGACCTTTGGGTTTACATGGGATCAGCTTGGATGGTCCAGGATAATCTTGCCAACATAATATCCTTCATCACCTGCAAATCTCCTTTGCCTTGTAACATAACGTTTCCCACAGGTCCCAGGGATGTGGCATTGTAGGATGTAAGGGAAGGAACTGGGTTTTTGCTTTGTCTTCCTTCTTTCCTTCCTTCCTTCCTTCCTTCCTTCCTTCCTTCCTTCCTTCCTTCCTTCCTTCCTTCCTTCCTTCCTTC
>NC_034590.1:97144832-97157731 GCF_900095145.1 Mus pahari | reverse complement strand
TAGCCCTGGCTGTCCTGGAACTCACTTTGTAGACCAGGCTGGCCTCGAACTCAGAAATCCACCTGCCTCTGCCTCCCGAGTGCTGGGAGATATATAACATTCTTTATTGACTATGTTATTCGATAGTTTCATACCTGTATATAAGGTATTCTTTTAAAGATTTTTTCTTTTAGAATCTCTGCTTGGAATGTTTGTTTGATTTATTTTGTTCAGACGGGGTCTCTCTATGGCTGTCGTGGAGCTTGCTCCGTAGACTAGGCTGGTCTGGAACTCACGGAGATCAATCTGCCTCTGCCAGGGATTAATGGTGTGAACTGCTTCTACTGGCCAGTCTATGTTTTAAAATTCTTCCCGCCTAAGCCTGGCTAGGGATGTCCGACACAAAGTCATCTTCAACACCAACACTGCAGTTCTCATGCTTAGGGTGTGGAGGCAGGGGAATCAGGAGTTTAAGGTCATCCTCAGTTGTAGAGCAATTTCAGTTCAAGCCTGAGCTATCTGAGACTCTGTTTATTTATTTATTTATTTCTAAGTAATTGAATGTGACCAGATCAAATTTATTAAAAAAAAGATCAGTTCATGATGTTTATGTTTGCTGCAGTAACCAATATACTTTAAAAAACAAAAGCAAAAAAGTACTTCTGCTTATTTTTATTTTCTCCTCTGTTTCGTCTTACAGACCTGGGACAAAGCCAGGGCCAGTGCAGGCCAGGCCAGCACTTTGTCTGTCACTGAGCTGTATGCCAGCTTCTCCAGTTAGCGTTTAACTTTCTTTCTTTCTTTCTTTCTTTCTTTCTTTCTTTCTTTCTTTCTTTCTTTCTTTCTTTCTTTCTTTCTTTCTTTCTGATTTATTTATTTTACTTATATGAGTACACTGTAGCTGTCTTCAGACACACCAGAAGAGGGCATCATATCCCATTACAGATGGTTGTGAGCCACCATGTGGTTGCTGGGAATTGAACTCAGGACCTCTGGAAGAGCAGTCGGCGCTCTTACCCACTAACCCACTTCTCCAGCCCTCTAGGCTGTTTTTAAGTCCAACCTGCACCTCACCCCTGCTACACTCCCCAACTCCTGGCATTTTGCTGAGCAAGCTTATAAGTTTTTGTTTTGTAATCGGTTTTTCATTGATCAGTTCTGCAAAATCATTTCCACATAGCATCCACAGGACACCCCCTTCGTCACCTTGTACCATGTCTCCTACCAGACTGACTCTTCATCTCACAATACCAAAGGGCTTTTTGTTTTGGGGACATTTTTGTCCCTTTTTGGGTCAGAATCTTCTGAGTGTAGCCCACGCTGGCCTTGGACCCCTCTGGCTAAGCTTCTGAGAGCTGAGGACTTTAAAGTCTCTTAGTCACTGTATGGAGGACTCTCTTGAGGACACCCTGGGATGAGGTTGGAGCGCAACAGGCTCTGAGTCACTAAAACATGCCATCCCTCTGCCCTGGATGGGAAATTATGTGACAACTGGCTTTGGTTCCAGGTGGGCTTCTTTCATTGAGTTCTGTACTCTCCGGTGTCCTGGCCAACAGCATCTGGGTTGGCTGGTCTTCATGTCTGGTTCCTGCTCCTGTGTCCTTCTGTCTGGAAGCTTCTACATTAGTTTGCTTTTCTTCTTCTTTTATTTTTATTTCAGAATTGCATCAGCTGTGCTTGTCAGATCTTCTGTTTGGTCTTCCAAATCCACACTTAGTGGACTTAGGGTCTCAGACTATATAGCGAGGCCGGTCTCAAACTCACTGTGTATCCCAAGCTGGCTTTGGACATACAGAAGTCCTCCTGCATCAGCTCCTTAATGGAAGCCATAATCCCCACTCCCGAATTTCTATGTTTGTGTTATGTTTACGTTATGTCTAGTGTCTCTGAGTCTTTCATTAACAACTGGTCCAATTTCCAAGTCTGTCTCTCCTGAAGATTCAAGCAGTAGGGAACAAACCATAGGACAGGCCTGTGGTTACACTTGCTCTGGAGCTAAAACTCCATCTCCATGGGACAGGCCTGTGGTTACACTTGCTCTGGAGCTAAAACTCCATCTCCCCCATCCTAGAAAGCTGCTATTCTGCCAGATCTCTGTGGTCGCAGCCAATGTTCAGTAACTGTTTTCAGAAACTGTCTTCTATGACCTGAGAACTTTGCTAGGAGTTAGCAGCCCAGGGCAGCTGTTGAAAACAGCTAGTGACTGTTTGCAGCTATCGGACAGCACACCTGTCTGAAGGGGGCATAAAAGCTTGGGGTAACCAAGCAAAACCAATATATATATATATATAGTGGAAGAGCACTCCATAGCATGAATTCCATAGAGATCTCGGAAAAATGGACAGATTACTGAGCATTATTCCTAGAAAATTATTAACTGGTCTCAACACTAATTTAACAGACTTCAGTAACCACACTACCAAGAATACGTAGTTCATTGAATAGGCTTAGGAAATCCTCAACCAACAGCAGCAGGGACAAAGCCCGTGGCCTGCCCAGGATGTGACTCTCAGAGCCACCATGATGTTAATGCCTTTGTAGTTTTGCTAGTGAGGACCCAGGGCCTGCACATGTTAGGTAAACACAGAAACCCAGCTACAGACCCAGGCCCTCAGTTCATGTGCTCAGCCCACATAGATCACGTTAGCCTCACTCCCAGGGTTCTCACCAAAAATCCAGGCGTGGTGGCACACACCTGTAATGCCAGCACTCAGCATGTAAAGACAGGACACTCAGAAACAGCAAGGAAACCACAGTTAGATGCTGGATACTGCTTAACACAAACAGGGGTAGTGGAGGAGCAATATCAACAGGTCTATGGCAAGCAACACAGGCCGGGAATCGTGTTTTACTTAGTATTTGGATTAAACATAAAGAACTACACAGTCCAGATAATCCAACCCTGGGGGACCCACTTGTACCTCTTGTGAGTCTGTTTTTCCTTTATTTGTGTTTTAGATGCATGGGTGTTGTGTCTGCCTCTCTTGACTGTGTACACATGAGTGCAGTGACCGCAGAGGCCAGCAGAGGGCGTGGGACCCCTGGAATTGGAGCTAGAGTTTATGAGCAGGTGCTGGGAATGAATCTTGTTCTCTGGAAGAACAGCCAGTGCCCCTAAGTGTTGAGCCCTCTCCAGTCCCAGTCAGTACATTTTTAATAAGCCAGCTTGCAGTTTAAAAGGGAGAGAGAAGCAGTTAGGTGTGGTGTTGCACACCTTTAATCTTCGAACTTGGGAGGCAGAGTCAGGATGTTCTCTGTGAATTCGAAGCCTGGCCTTCCCCACTTCCTTTTTTTTTTGGTTTTTCAAGACAGGGTTTCTCTGTGTAGCCCTGGCTGTCCTGGAACTCACTTTGTAGACCAGGCTGGCCTTGAACTTAGAAATCTGCCTGCCTCTGCCTCCCAAGTGCTGGGATTAAAGGCGTGCGCCACCTTGCCCGGCTATTTTTCTTTTTTTAACCAGAAGTTTTTCCAAACACGAACTTCTCCCTTCAGAGTCTTAGCAGAGAGGACGTCTCCAGAGCCTACCACAACCCTTCTTTGGGTCACTGGTTCCATGTGGTGCCAGAAAAACTGGAGCATTTTACTTCACTGACCATGGCCAAACAACCAGGTAGTCTTTCAGAGACGGTTTCAGGAACACAAATACATCAAACCTGGAATCCATAATGACAGACTCCATAGCAAAAGCCAGGCATACTGGTGCACACCTTTAATCCCAGCATTCGAGAGGTAGAGGTTTCTTTCTGTGAGTTCAAGGCCAGCCTGGTCTACAGAGCGAGTTCCAGGACTGCTAGGGCTACACTTTGAGACCTGGACTGGAAAAGCAAAATAACCAAGAATCAATAGCAATGAATATAACTCTAGTAATGATATTCTCCTCTCATTAGGCAGGGTGCTACTACCCTTATAATACACCTTTGCAAATCTGAGCATGGTGGAACAACCCATAAATCTCAACAATCAGAAGGTGCAGAAGGATTTCAAGTTCAAGGCCAGCTTGGACAACACAGCAAGACCTGATCTGAAAGCTAACAATCAATAAAATCTCAGGCAAAAATAGGATTCCCTTTTTCTACCCCCTGGGCTTGTGCTGCCACATTGTCAATGTGCTGACACTCCTCTAGGCTGGAGGTGTTCCTCCTGGACCATCTGCATCTGCACCTGCAGGTCCTTCCAGAATGAGATTTGACTCTATAAAGGCCTAGCTGCAGCATGGTGGTTCGGATGTGTTTGCTTGCTTTGTTTTAGAAAACTTCTCACTATATAGTACAAACTGTCTTCCAACTTACCATCCTCCTGCCTCAGCCTCTTGCCTCCTAAATGCTGGGATTATAAGCATGCCCCACCCCCACCATGTCTGGCAGTTTGGGATTGAGAAGAATGAGAATCTGTCTACTTTTAAGGCATTTAACCAAGTGAAATTGTCATTATTATCATTGTTCCATGATAAATCCGTTAGTCATCATAATTCAGCAAATCGCACAAGCAACTTTTGTTTGACTTTAGGTTGTGGAAACAGAGCTAACAGACCCAGGCTTGTCATAATCACTCTCTGTAATCACTCACGGTTGAGAATCTGTCTTCCAAGTTAAGGGTAGCAATGACTGGGGTCCCAAGGCATGTGCTCCAGCAAGGTCATGTAGGTCACAGATTAAGCAGCTGAGATTCCTTGGTATATCCACACCATATTTTCAACTAGCAATGAGTTCAGCACTGTGTTCGGGCCCAAGCTCGACCAGACCAATCCCCTACTTCTTCTTTTCAGGTCTGTTTCTTGCAGTCATTCCCAGTACCAGTTAGAACAGTCACAGTCCAATCGGGAAGCAGAACCACACCAGGGAAGTTTAGCATACAGAATTATTTTGGGGTATCACGCCCCACACTTGTAATCTCAGTCCTTGGAAGGCTAAGGCAGGAAACCCAAAAGTTCAAGGCTGATCTGGGCTATGATAGTGAGACCTTGTCTCAAACGAGAAAGAAGTATTGATAAGTGACTGAATGTAGGGGCTTAGCTGCAAAGAGCTAAAAAGAATTCCAGAGGATACAGAAGTTATAAATATCAGGACTGGCCACTGTCCTTGATGCTGAATGTTAGAGAGGGCTAAGATCCAGACTTCATTTGAAGGAACATGACAGGTCAGTCACTGGTGTGCTTCAGCAGTGGGGTGTCCTAAGAGCTCGTCGCATCAGCAGAGTCCGGTGAAGCACTGGAGAGCTTTGCGGGGACTCTAGCGAAACTAGGCTAGCACTGCCCATGTGATCTGCTCTGGGAATGGCTGCCTGTCTTTTCCAGCCCTGCTGGAAGGGACTTGTCAGAGCAGGACTCGGGCACTCTTGTTGTGAGACAACAAGACTGCGAGAAGCTGCGCCAACCAGTGCTTGTAGAACAGTTGCTATAGAGACCAAGTGCCGGAGAAAGACTGCTGTGCCAGAGATCTCTAAAGAAAGCTGCATCGAGGTCAAGGTGTAGTGTGTGTGCAATATATCCAAGTCTCAGAAATCTGTGCACGCATGTGCAGGATATGGCCTGGAGTTTGGATGTTGGGAGAGGAGGTGTGGTACAGGGGCTGCAAGGGCTCTTTGTTCCAGACATCCACCCATCTAAGGCAGAGGACCACCAGGATGTCCCCATCCATGGACTGGCCCAGCAGAGCTGTGATGAAAGACAAGAGAAATGAGCGCTCAGCAGGAGAACCAAGCAGAGCAGCTATTTCCTCTTACACTGTGCCTCCAGCGCCCTCTACTGGCAAAGCTTAGTGTGATGCTCTGTGAACCAGAAGATGAGCTTGGAAAAAAAAATAAACTGAATCTATACAGATGCCCTGTGACCCACAGACCCTCAGGCCAATGTGGGAGCAGGGGAGAGAACTGTGAAAGGCTTGGGGGACTTCTTTCTAGAAAGACCCATGAAAGACCATGTCCCTGAGGAAAACAGATTAATGGCACTGCTGGCCATCTGAAAGACGCAAGCTCAGGGTCATCTATGCATCAGACTGGCGCACACAGCAGTTATGTGGACCCTGGAGAATGATCAAATATGACCACACACTCCATCAGGCCGTGACTCCAATGGCAGCTGCTGTATGGAGCAAATCAGTACAGCTCTTGATGTTTGGTGTGAAGCCAGCATCCTGGCCTTTTCTCCGTGCAAAGTATATCCATCAAAAGAAGGTTTTCATGTTGGCATAGGCTACAAAGGAAGAATCTGTTTTCCCGTGGCTTCCAAAATTCTAGGCCTTGTATCCCAGTAGAGAGTTTTGTAGATTAGGTAGTTTAAGATGTGTAAACATGCCAGACGGTAGTGGTACACGCCTTTGATCCCAGCACTTAGGAGGCAGAGGCAGGCGGATTTCTGAGTTCGAGGCTAGCCTGGTCTACAAAGTGAGTTCCAAGACAGCCAGGGCTATACAGAGAAACCCTGTCTCGAAAAAACCAAAAAAAAGAAAAAAGTGTAAACGTGTATCTTTTGAGATGATAGTAAGGCCACGCTCATATGTCTTTCTCCCCTAAAGAAGATTTGATGTTTGAGGCAATATGCTGGCTATCACCTGTGGAGTTACGGGGATCAGAGCATGGCAAGGCTGTGCGGCAAACCCAGGTTGCAGTTCATGCTGCTCTATGCCTGCACTTGTGAGGCGGCCAATGGACACTCAGTGTCCGTATAAACGATGGTGCTCGCCTTTACCAAGCACCAATGGAAGGACTCTTATTTATTTATTTATTTACTTACTTACAAGACAGAGTCTCACTATGTAGCCCTGGCTAGTCTGGAACTCATTCTGCAGACCAGCCTGGACTCAAATTCATAGAGATCCTCCTGCCTCTTCCTGTGCTGGGATTGAATGTGTATCACCAATTTGACAGTTTTTAAAAATTATAATTCAATATATGTATATGACTGTTTTGCCTGGATGTGTGTCTACGCATCAGTGTCCTGTGTCTTATGCCTGGGGAGGCGAGATGGGGGTGCTGGGTTCCCTGGAATCAGCGTTACAGATGGCTGTGAGTGACCATGTGGGTGCTAAGAATGGAACTCAGGACCTGGAAAAGAACCAGCCAGTGCTTTTAACAGCTAAGCCATGTCTCTAACCCTTCCCCCTTAAAAAAACATTCATTTATTTTATATATGTGAACTTTTTGTCCTCATGTATGTGCCTGGTACCTTCAGTCTCTTGGAACTTGAGTTATAGGCAGTGGTGAGCAGCCATGTAGGTGCGGGGGAACTGAACCCAGGTCCTCTGGAAGAGCAGCCAGTGCTCTCAATCGTTGAGCCATCTCTCTAGATTGCACGCCAACACCTTTTTTATAATGATAGCCCTTAGCTTCATTTGGCGCCGTTTCCACCCTGAGACTGGCTTGCTCTCTGTGCTGTTTTCCCCGTTGCTGGAAGAGCCCCAGCGGAAGCAGCTTATGGGGCTTTATTTCTGCTCACAGCTTCAGTCAGGCCTGGTGGGGAGTGCAAAAGCAGACTCATGCAGCAAAGGCTTTTCACATCTCAGGAGATCAAGAAAGCACAGCTGGACTGAAACATCTGGAGGCAGAACATCCTAGAAGGCCCGGCTCCAAAGGCCTGTGCTAACCAGCCAGACCTCACATCCCAAAGGACCCATAGCCCTGGCTGGGGACCAATTGCTCAAACCAAGCTCTAGGGACACTCTGTAACCAAACCACAGCCTTAGTTTCATATGAAGTTACACATGTCACTCACATAGGAAGCGTCCAGGTCCTGTATTCTAGGTTTGTCCTGGGTGGTAGTGCTGTTTTGGAGAGAAACTTAAGACTGGCCACTGATCTTCCAAGGGTATCTTTTCTGTTTCCTGCCCAGCAGGTCAGGAAGTCTGTTCCTCCACACCCTCCCATGTCACTCTGATTTTTTTTTTTTTTTTAAGATTTATTTATTATTATACACAAGTACACTGTAGCTGACTTCAGATGCACCAGAAGAGGGCATCAGATCTCATTATGGGTGGTTGTGAGCCACCATGTGGTTGCTGGGATTTGAACTCAGGACCTTCAGAAGAGCAGTCAGTGCTCTTAGCCGCTGAGCCATCTCGCCAGCCTGTCACTTTGCCTTAAAACAAGTCTGGAAACAATAGTGACAGCTGACCATGGACTGGAATACTTCAGACTGTAAGACAAAACACACCTCTCTTCTTCTAAGTTGTTTTTCTCAATAATCTTGTCTCAATAACAAAACCCCAAGTACCACAGCCTGTTATTTTTCTTTTTGAAATGTGTGTGTGTGTGTGTGTGTGTGTGTGTGTGTGTTGGTTTTCTACAGCATTGTATGAAGGTCAGAGGACAACTTAGGACAGAGAGGACAATGGGAGGTGGTTCTCTGTATCCACTGTGTGGGTTCTGGCCATCGTCTCAGCCCACAGGCTTGGTGGCAAGCACCTTTGCCCGTTGAGACTTCTCTGTGACCCTGGCTTTTCTTTTTCCTCATTTTATTACTTCTTAGTAGCCAGAATGGGAGAGGTTCTTTGAACACAGGACAGTTGTGTCATTCCAGTGGGTTAACATATTACTCTACTAGGGCGGTGAGGACAAAGTACCATCATCAGTGGTTCACATAGTAGGAACTTATTTTTGTTGTTGTTTATAAGACAAAAATGTAATGAAAATTGGTCAGTGGGTATAATGCAGGGTGCTAAACAGTTATGTGAGACTGTCACAGAAACGTAAAACAGTGGTAAATGTTGACAATGTCACATGCTGTGGCCATGTCCTTTGTCTCCTTCCACCAGGTCCCTTGGGATATGTCTGCTCCTTCCCTTTATCTTTAGAAATAATGTATGTCTTCCTTTAGTTAATTCACAAGCTAAGCTCTGGTTCAAAAGGTTTCTCTTTAACCTCACCACATATGATGCCAATTATCCCAGTAACTTCTTCCACTCCATCCCAGCGGCAGGCTTCTCTCCTCTGAAGCCTTTCTAGTCTGTTTTTGCAGCTTCCCCGGGATGGCATGGTCCCAATAACCCTATGAAACACCAAGTGGGTCAATCATATAGCCCTCTGCACTGTCATTTATACCTTAAGACCCCAACATGAAACTTGCCCGAAGGTCTAAGAACACTGTAGTGTGCACAAGCATGTATGCACATGGATGTTCCAGGGCAGTGGTTCTCAACCTTCCTAATGCTGTGACCCTTTAATACAGTTCCTCATGTTGTGGTGACCCAAACCATAAAATTATTTCCATAAACAGTAATTTTGCTACTGTTATAAGTCACAATGTAAGTGTTTTCCAGTGGTCTTATGGGACCCCTGTGAGGGGTTATCTGACCCCAAGGTGTCAGGGTCCACGTGTTGAGAACCAATGTTCCAGAGGTTTCTTACAGCCAAAGGCAGATCTAAAGTTGAAGCGTCTCCTCTTGTTATGGCTGCTAACGAATGAACATCTGCCAACAAACCTATATTACATATAATTCTAATGTGTTGATCAACATTAAAAAGTCGTTTCTTAGAGTCTTCGTCCTGAAGTTTAGAAAGCACTAGGCTTTCTAGCCAAGACAACAACACTCTTTGTGTCTGCTCCTAACAGCTGTACTGTTTGGCACAGCCATCAGGAGAGTGTGGAGGTCAGTAGGCTGTACCTGGCGCTGTGGATGAAGTTCATGGTGCCCACCCTTGGGCCTCAGAGGGCTTCTGAAGTGCCTTTCCTGCCAGAGACCTACTTTGTCACAGTTCTGAGGACTGTGGTAAGATCTCAGCCGGTTGGTTTCTTCAGAGGCCTCTCTTTGTCTTAGCTATCTTCTCCGAGTCGTCACAGGGACTTTCTTGGTAACTCTGTAATTACCCCAGCAATCATGTGGGATTAGAATCAATCCTAATGGCTTAATTTTTAATTCAGTTATCAATTATTAAAGACCCAATATCCAAGTGTGGACACTTTCTGAAATACTAGGAGTTAGGACTTCAACCTATGAGTCTGAGCAGAAGATTCCATTCAGACCCGAGAGTTAGGATTGAACAGATCTGCAGACGTTACCCTTCTGCCGCAGGACCAAGAACAGCCTCATGGCAGGGCTTTGTAGGGCTTTGTGGGGCGCGGAGCACTGTCTGTAAGTTGGTCTGTGTGTGCGTGGGCAGCTCCTTTCCATGTCGGGAAAGTGAACAGATTAGCTGTCTATGCCAGGGCTACAGAGTTCATGTTTGCTTGTTGTTTGGGGGTACAGTAAAAGAGCCCATTAATCACCCACTTCCTGAGCTCTGGACCCTGTTACAGAGCTAATTACCTAACTGGCTATGTCTCAGAGGTCACACAGATCTCCCCTAGCAAAACCTGGGACTTGGGAAACTAGAGCAGAATCTTAATAGGTTCCCTTTTAAAGGGAAAATGGAGGCCAGCTAGGTATATAGATGTGTCATTTGGAGGCCAGCTAGGTATATAGATGTGTCATTTGGAGGTCAGCCAGGTATATAGATGTGTCATTTTGCTTTCCTGACCGCCATTTTTCCTCAGTCAGTCAGGAAGAGGCAAGAGTGTGTTACAGCTTCCCACAAAAGGGAATCTCAGGACTGTGGCAACATTGTTCTCTCCAGCTGAGCTCTTACTCAAAACCGAGTACATGTTTTCTCCTGCTGCCTACCAAACTGCTACAAGCCAGCATGGTGGTGCACACAAGCTCTCCAGAGGCAGAGCCTAGCATGCCACCGAGTCCCAGGGCAGCCTTGTCTACATCAGTGACCCTATCTCAAAACAAGCAAGCAAACACTAAAACAAAAACCCAACAACTAAACAACAACGAACTGACAAAAGTTCATAGTACAACCGTTTATACTTTACACTGTCATAGGTCAGAGCACGTGGGGTTTACTAGGTTCTGAACTCATTTAGGATGTTGGTCAAATTCTGTATTTCCCAGGCACATTCATGCCTTTGTCAGCTGGAGGTCTCTGGATCTCCATCGTCACTAAAGGGCTCCTCCCCTCACTAACCCAGCAGCGGGCTTTCACGACTTGAGAGCGCTTCTACCAACTGGAGAAAACTCTACACAGATGTGAATTGGTTGGCTGGCTAGTATTTGTGTGTTTTTAAAGATGTACTTGTGTGCATAACTATGTATATGTGTATACAAAAGTGTGCATGTGCTGCCCGTGTATGGGCACAGAGAGCAGATGTCCCCCTATCATCCCTGGTGTTTGTGTTTTCTTGGCTAAGTGAATCTGGTGAGGCTGAGAGGATCCTCCCTTCTTCCTACCGACTCAGAGCCGGGGATGCGAGGGGTGCTGGGTGCTCATTGGCGAGTGCTGAAATCTGAACCCCAAGTTTGAGCATCGAATGCTCTTCCCTGCTGAGCCATCTCTCTAGCCCAGGTTGGTATTTTATGGACAGTCTTACTCTGTTGCCACGTTGGCATCCAAGCCCTGGGCTCAGGGACTTGCCTGCTCTATCAGGGTCAATCACTGCTGACCAGGGCACCTATGGAAGACAGAGTACTTTGTGCTTACAGTTCTTCAGGGTTAGAACCCACAGCAGTGAAGAAATGAGGCAGGATGTGAGGCCTTACATCTCTAACTTCGACCACAAAGCAGCACACTAGACTTCGACCACAAAGCAGCACACTGGAAATTCTCATGGCCACTCGCGTGGGCACACACTCCAGCGAGCCTACCACCACAGCTCCACCACTGGGTACCAAGTATTCAAATGCCTGAGATTGTAGGGGAACATCATCTTTCCAAGAAAACTGTTCTTAATTGACTGCCTTACTCAGTGATAATCTGTTTTTTTGCTTGTTTGTTTGTTTTGTTTTTAAATTATATATCCTTTGAAAATTCTGTACTCTGGTCTTCAAACTCTGAAGAAAGTGTTCTAGGTTGCTAGGCTAGGTATTGTAGCATGCAGGGTTCAGTGCTGGCGAGATCAGTGATGCCTTTTACCACCCCCTACCTCCTCATCCCTCACCTATCTATCACCCCTCACCCTACCCCTCACCTATCACCTATCACCCCTCATCCCTCACCCCTTACCTATCACCCCCTATACCCTCACCCTCACCCCCTACCCCTCACCCCTCGGTAGCCTGCATAGTACCTTTTGGCCAGTGTGAGCTGGCAGCAGCTCCAGGACCCTTTGCACCTCTGTGTGTGTGAACTGATGAAGAAGCTTGATGGCAAGATTTTCAGTGGGACTTTAATTACATCTGCAGAATTCCTTTGCTGTGGTTCCTAAACAGTGGCTTTGTCTCAGGAGACAGAAATCTACAGGTGGGGGCACATCTTCAGAATTCTGCTTCCAACTTCTAGGAATCTCTCTTGCCCAGACCTTGAGACCTCTCTGCCAAGGATTCATTAAGTCCAGACTAGCACAAAAGAAGAAAATACGGGGGTAGGGGGGGTGGGGGTGGGCGGAGCGCTGGAGGGATGGCTCAGAGGTTAAGAGCACTCACTGACTGCTCTTCCAGAGGTCTTGAGTTCAATTCCCAGAAACCACATGGTGGCTCACAACCATCTGTGATGGGATCTGATGCCCTCTTCTGGGGTGTCTAAAGACAGCTACAGTGTACTTATATAAATAAAATAATCTTTGAAGAAGGAGAAGGAGGAGGAGGAGGAGAACCAGAAGAAGAAGAAGAAGGAAGAGGAGGAGGAGGAGGAGGAGGAGGAGGAGGAGGAGGAGGAAGCGGAGAAGGAAGAGGAGGAAGAGGAGAACGAACAAGAAGAAAATAGTATGGGGAAAGCCCAGTGTAGAACAGAAAGTCTATTACCGTCTCTAGAGAGCTCTGCCAGCTCCTTGGTTGGTTACAGGCATCTATAATGTCTTAGGTTGTTTGTTTGTTTTTCGAGACTGGGTTTCTCTGTGTAGCCTTGGCTGTCCTGGAACTCACTCTGTAGACCAGGCTGGCCTCGAACTCAGAAATCTGCCTGCCTCTGCCTCCCGAAATAAGCTTTTTCTTTTTTAAAAGATTTTTTGT
>NC_034590.1:97129315-97143736 GCF_900095145.1 Mus pahari | reverse complement strand
CTCATAACCATCTGTAACAAGATCTGACGCCCTCTTCTGGAGTGTCTGAAGACAGCTACAGTGTACTTACATATAATAAATAAATAAATCTTAAAAAAGAAAAAAAAGTTTTGTAACTAGGAGTAGTGGTAGTGGTATGCTTGGGAGATAATCCCAGACTTGGGAGGCAGAGGCGAGGGTCACCCTTAGCTACATGGTGAGTTCCCATTAGCCAGGATATATTAGATCCTATATATCTGTATCTGTATCTATATCTAAATTATCTATATCTAACCATTCTCTTTATCTTCTATATCTATATGAAGATTTCAAACACAAAATAGATACAGCATGAGGAATCCTGTGAATTTACCATTGAACTTTACTAATTATTAACTTGTGGCTGCTATATCTTATCTCTTACCATCATCATTATTGTTATAATTCAAAAAGATTTGTTTTTAAATTTACAAATTTTTTTTTTGAGTCAGGGTCTCTATGTAGCTCTGGCTGTCCCAGAATATGTAGACCAGGCTGCCTTGAACTCACAGGTACCCACCTGTCTCTGCCTCTTGAGTACTGGGATTAAAGGTTCCTTTTGGCAGTTTTAATTAGGGTGTTTGATTTCCATATTGAACTTTAGTCCTTTCTCTTTCTGGTAGGGCCTGGGCCTCAGGTGTGCCTGCCAGACAGGCGCTCTACCAAGAGCTACATCACTACCCCTGCGAGATCTCCTTAGGATGCAGCATGGTTTTTTAGGATTTGGAACTTAGTAATTTTTTAAAGCTTCCCAAGTTGAGAACTTTAGGGTCTTCCAATTGTTACAGCTTGGACAGTGACCTTCATCTAATGCTTGACTTTATCTTTGTATCGCTGCACCTGACATCCTTGAAACACTTCTGCTTTCTGGTATCAGCAGGGTGCTGTAGACATCTTTATTTTTTTGTTTTGCTTTGTTTTGTTTTGTTTTTTTCTGTCTCAAGGAGCTGGACCAGCTCCCCTCTAAAGACTCCTGTTGACTTAAATAATGAATAGCAGGGTTGGTAGTGGGTGAGGGACAGGTCTCCCACCATGGACAGATGGAAAATGTCTTAAGGTAAAGTGTGTCCTGTCTTCTGGTCTGTTGACTTGCCATCCACAGAGCCTGTACATTAATGTATGCAGTCGCCCAGGTTTACAGGGTAAGGAGATCCTGGGACTGATAAGCAAGCCCACAGTGTCTGTCTGCAGAAACAGCTCCTTCAGCTCTCTAACCAGGCTGTGCCTATACTTCCCACTTCTGTCAGAACACAGAAATAGATTTCCTTGGTAAAGTGTTTGCCTGGCTCATTTGATGGCTCACATAAATGCCTTGGAGGGGAGGGAATGGTCTCGAGATAGCTGAGCCATTTAAGGTACCTGTCACCAGACTTGACAGCCTGAGTTCTATCCCGGGGATCCACGTGGTGGGATAAGAGCACCGTGTATCATTGTGTTCTGATTTCCACGGGCGAGCCTCCACTCCCCTCCATGCACACAAAACCAAGAAATGCCTTCTTTTGGGGTTCGTCTGCTCGTTGCTTTAGTTGACAGTGTCTCACTCTGTAGCCTTAGCTGTCCTGGAACTCCTGGTGTACACTAGACCCTTGAGCTCACAGAGATCTACTTGCTTCTACCTCTCAAGTGCTGGGATTACAGGGATGCATGACCATGCTTGGCTTTCTTTTTAAGCTGGGCTGGCTGCACAAATCTGTAATGTCAATACTGAAGAGGTGGGGACAAGTAGAGCCATGGGACTTCCTGAACAGCCACCCTAGCTCAGATCTTGTCCCAAAAATTAAGGTAAAGGGTGGTTGAGGAAGACACCCAAGGGTCTCCTCTCTACATGTGTTTGTACACACACACACACACACACACAAACAGGCGCACACACAGAAACACAGAAGAGCTGTTTGCAGTATTCCCCCCACCCAACCCCGGCTTCTGTCACGGACTAATATGGTCTTTTCACCTTGTGTAGGGTAAGGAAGAGCAACAATCCAGATTTTCTTTTCTCCCTGCAGGCTGGCGGCATGAGAATCACCAGGCGAGCCCTGCAGGAGAAAGGCCTGAAAACAGAGCCCCTTCGGAGGCTCCTCCCCAGGAGAGGCCTCCGGACCAATGCTCGGCCGACTTCCACCGTTCCGGAACCCAGAGCTCCTGGAAGTGGGAGCAAGGCCCAGAGGGCACCCAGGACGATACCACAAGGGAAGGGGAGGTGAGCGGGTCCCATCGCATAAGGGGAGGCCCTTAGGCCTTCCTCAGCAGCCCCAAGATCCAGTCATTCACCCACACCGCTTAAGGGTGGCAAGGGCTTCGGAGCTGGGCACCCGCAGCCAGCTCTCCACTTGTCCCTGACCCTAAATTATGGATCCATCCTGCTTGCTGTGGGTCCAAAACTACTGGGCCAGGGCAGGTCCCAGACAGGGGATGTCTGGGGACATCTCTAGGTGATGCCTAGAAGCAACTTGAATACACAAAATGGTGGATCCTATGCCAACTTGGCCACTTCTTCACACACTTAGGGCAGCCATCCACCAAAGGGCCAGGCATGGCCCCTGAAGGTGACCTTTGACCTTTGGAACTACAGTATCTACACTGGTGAGGGGCCCTACCAGCAAGACTTGAGCATCGAGCAGCACTGGGCAAAAGGTGATGCTACAGCTTGTGAATGGTGTCAGGATTCATGCTTGTGTGGCCCACGTGTAGAGACACCATTCCAGCAAATTCCTGGCAGCCTCCCGCTTCCATGGGCCTATGGACTCTGGGCCTGCTAATTAACCCTCGGCTCCAGAAGACATGTGCCAACCTTGCCTCAGGTCAATTGAGGGGCGCACATGGCCCAGTGACCTTTCAGACCAGGCTACAGCCTCCTGCTCCAGGAATGGATGGAGACATGTGGTCCAGCACTGCCAAATCTACCTGAAAACTACCAACTTTGAGAATCTCATGGCAGACGAGCCATTTGAGTGGTTCCAAGGGCTTTCATCAACCTCTTGCCTCCGACTTAACAACTCACTGGGCCTGCTGTGCCAGGAGTTAGTGTCTCCTGTACCACAGAGAGAGCTAACTGTACTACATATTGCAACGTGTGGGAATTATTTAATGCAGCACTCCTGTCATAGATCCTGTTATTTTCACATTTTACAGATTCAGAAAGCAAACAACCAGGAGGTTAAAGAGCTTGCCCCAAGTCACACAGCCTGTCTGGCAGAGCCAGCATTCGCACCCGGTCTACCCGCCTGACTCCACAGTCCCTACTAGGGTACCACTTCTTGTGCTGGGCATGCAGGTGGGCTGGAGCTGTGAGCTTGTTGAGGCGTTCATTGAAGGAACATCCATTTTTCTCAGTGGCAAATTATATAGGACTTTTAATTTTAACTTTCTTCTGTCTGACCTTCCTTCCTTCCTTCCTTCCTTCCTTCCTTCCTTCCTTCCTTCCTTCCTTCCTTCCTCTGCTGGCCTGGAACACATTAGATCAGGCCAGTCTTGAACTCACAGAGGTCTGTCTACCTCTGCCTCTCCAGTGCTGGGATTAAAGGTGAGTGACACCATACCCAGCTTGGGCCTTCTCTCTCTCTCTCTCTCTCTCTCTCTCTCTCTCTCTCTCTCTCTCTCTCTCTCAGTAATAAGGTAAGCAGATGTTCTGTGGGAGCAAAGTAAACTTTGTGTCCATACTGAGATGACATGGACATTGAGTGGTAAGGCTAGTGACTCGATCGAGCTCAGCCCCTGGGTCCCTGGACCCCAGTCCCTCAGATTCTTCTCTAGAGTGCCATTGATACAGGAAGTATCATCTAGGCCCAGCTCCTGTATGGAGGCTTCCCAGAAGCCATAGGCTGTCATGCTGAGTGACTGGGGAACTTCAGATAACAAACATTTATTAATTAAAGACTTCTGAACTACCAATGGGGCAGAAGTTTTCACGTTTCAAACAGATACTAGTTTTCAAGATTCAGAAATGAAAAATAGGAATTCTGGGGAGGTCCAGAAAGTCATGCTTTGTATTTTTCATAACTATATCTTAAAAACTAAGAAACTCACAGTTCATAGTAGTTTAAAAGAGCTGTAAGCCTGAAGTATTCCAAAGGCAGAAACTGCCAGTGCGTGTCACTGGGTCGCGTTTGAGTCACTGGGTCGTGTTTGAGTCACTGGGTAGTATTTGAATAACAAAATGTTTATGGATCTAATTAGATTCACAGTACTCCAGAAACATGAGCTGGAACTGCGGATATAAAGACTTATTTCCAAATGCATCGTTTCTCAGAACACCCTGGGATTTGTATAAAACACACGATGCATGTGAACACATTCATGTTTATCTTATTTCTGAGAATCACTCCACAGGCGGAGGAGCACGGATACATTTTTAATGTCAGGGCT
Organism: Mus pahari; assembly: GCF_900095145.1. Classification (NCBI taxonomy): domain Eukaryota; kingdom Metazoa; phylum Chordata; class Mammalia; order Rodentia; family Muridae; genus Mus; species Mus pahari. The sequence goes on along the minus strand of NC_034590.1, from coordinate 97,139,356 downwards.
ACAGAAGAGTGGACTGGCCTGGCATGGCACCCCTTAGTTCTTGGCTCCCAAATTCTAAGGATGCCTGCCTTCAGTTCGTGTGTCAGCCCTTCCTGCTCTCTGACTTGACACGGTGGCTCCTTATAGCCAGGACTCCTCTGTGCTGATGAACTTCAGCTGTTAGAGGATAATCAGCGATAGTATGCTTTCTGTTTCTCCAGTTTATTTGCTGATTGGTTTTGTGATTAAAAAAACAAGCAAGCAAGCAAAACCAAAAGCAGACAAAATCACCACCACCAGCAGCAGCAGCAGCAGCAGCAATCCCAGGTTTCCCAATAATGTCAGCAAGGACTTCTGAGTAGACAAAGCCTGTGGGGCTGAGCAGGGAGTGTGAGCTTTCCCATAGCCAGAACGCTCCAGCTCAGCCAGTCCCCGGCATGAGCCCTTGGCTGAAGCACTCACCTCTGAGCTTCAGTGTAGTGAGTAGAATCCTACCTAGGAAGTAATATTCTTGCTTTGTAAGGCGATACGGTGGAAGGGTTACCAGCATGGCTTTGGAGTCAGACTGTGGTTCAAATCTTAGCTTCATGACTTTCTACCTCTTTGATTTGGGGCAAGTTCTAACCGCTGGATTTTTTCTCTTCTGTAAAATGGGGACATGGAATCTATTTCACAGGGCTGTGGCTTCAGTGAGATCACACATGACCCGCTTAAGTCAAAGCAGGGTTCACGGTATGCGCTTGATCCCATGTAGGCTTTACCTGCTGTGTCTACCTCACAGGACAGTTGTGAGGGTGAGGGCTAGAAGGAAATGCTGGGCGCTTTCCAAGCTGTGAAGTGACCGTGTTTACCTCTCTCCTCTGGAGATGGAGCGATAGGAAGTTGCTGTCAGACACTAGTGGGATGCCAAGGAGAGGGCCTGGTGCACTTCTGTGCACACAGTGTGGCTGGGCTGAAGGGGAGGTGCTGTGTTGTAATGCTGGTGGACAACGCGGGCACGCCCTCCGATGAGGGTTGCTGCACTGAAGTGGGGAAGTTCAGTGCCTATGGCTTACACTGTTGGGAGCAGGGAGAGAGTAGGTCCAATGTTAAGGATGCTAGCTGGGGGCTACAATAGACGAGTGTTTCCCTAGCATGAGCAAGGGCCATGGATTTCATATCTAGCACCTCAGGAAAAACACAACAAACCAACCAACCAACCAACCCCTCTTCTTGTTTAAAGGTTTGGATAAAGAACAGTGTTGTGAACGTGTGTATCCACTGTTTTGTCTTTTTAAATACAACTCAAATAGCAGGAAGCCTGTGTGCAAAAGAGGTGAGAAGTGACTGCAAGTGTTTCCATCGCTGGCAGCCATGCACCCTCCTACCATGAGTACAGATTTTATTCTGGAGCGTGCAGACTAAATGCAGGTCAGAGGGCCCTCCCTGGGCAACTCTCCAAGATCCTGACAATAGCTTCACAAAATAAATCCTAGTACATTTAGCAGATCAGCGCTTGGGGCCTGGGAACGTCATGTCCAATGTCCAAGGCTGCGCAGGTCCTATGAGGACAGAATCCAAGGCCTTCATCTGGATTGAGGCTCCTCCGCCTGCCAGTCTCAGATCGATGATCTTGAACAAGGATAGCATGCAGAAGAGTAAGGTCCCATGCCTAAGTGACTTCTCTCGACCTCAGCCGCAGTTCTTGCTCCTGACCTCATGCCTCCTCTGCAGACATCACTCCCCAGCTTAGCCCTTAGGTCAGGCTCCTCTGGGCACCATCCTTAGATTCAACCCAAATGAGGGACCTCTCATTCTAACCAGACTGCCCCTCCAAACACCACCCTAGTCAGCTCCTTGGCTTCTCAGTGGGCCCTTGGAGAACATGAGGTATAGGTTCCCTGCTAACTCAGCGGCATTCCTCAACACATCTCTTGCAAGGTCCCACTCCTTACCACGGTCTTTTGGTTTCAAACTCATGCGACCAGCAGGCAGTCTAGGGATCCTTCAAAGTCAGTGCTTCTTGATTAAGTTATTGGGACGAATGTTTAACTTTGAGATATGTTTTCTGAGAGTTGCCAGCCAGTTGGAGATGAACTTAGAGAATAGGATTCACCTTTTTCATCTATCAGCTGGTTATCAAGTGCCCAGTGGTGTGCCAGATTCAGCAGCTGGTGCAGGAAATACATTCGTGAACAAAACAGGTCTGAGCCCTGACTTCAGGAGGCCTCCTCCTAACAAACTAGGGCAGACTTAACCATGTTCCCTGAATACAAACACCTATCCTGGCATGGTGGCACACACCTACACCTTACCTTGGGAGCCAGGGGTAAGAAGATCAGGAGTTCTGCCATCTTTGGCCAACCTGGGCTACATAAGATGGTGTCTTAAAACAAACAAACAAACAAAATACACACTATAGCTGTGAGAAATGTTGTGAAGAGAAAGGTCCAAATACAGTGATAGAGTGCAGTAAATAAGTGTCAGGTGTGTTAGGACAGTGACAACATGTGGAGAAGAGAATCCTGGGTAATGGGAGAAGGAGCTTACGGTGTCAGAAACGGCAGCGCCAGTGCAGTCTGCTGCCAGACTGAGCCTGTCCCCCTGGGCTGGGTGGGGACGGTGTCACGAACCTTGCAGACCATGGTAAGGAACTTGCATTTTGGTGTTTAACTTTTTATTTGGTGACAATTTCAAAATGACTGGAACCTTATGAGAGTGGTACAAAAGATGTCTGCACACTTTGGCTGCAGACTACCCGGCTGACCTGTAAACGTTTCTGTTCACCCACATCACCGCCACCACCACATCTCCCTGTGATGTGTACGCACAGCCTGTAGTCTGAACTCTGAATGAGTTGCATACATTGTGTCTGTTTACACTTAAAACACAGTGGAGACCCCCTGCAGTAAAGCCTCTCCTGTTGCCACCACACTGGGCTTATCCCTGGTTGGTTGGCTCCGAATTGTTTGTTGGTCATCTCTCCAGTCACCTTCATTAGCATCTTCCCTTTAGGACAAATCACGTCTGCGAATACTGTGGACCATGCATTGTGCTTTCTTGCTCGTATCTTTTAATGTGGCGTAGTTTCTTTCCTCTCTGTTTGAATAGACTATTTCTCCTTTTGGGTCTGTCTGTTGTTTCTTTGTGATCACATATGTGGTATATATCCATGGTTAGAAGAGGGTACAAGTGATGGTGCCTCAATGTCCCAATGGAGGCACGAGATGTCTGTCTGTTTACCAGGTGTCAGACAGTTTTTTTGAGACAGTATCTCTCCATGGAGACCTGGGACTCCTTGAGCTCACTATGTAAACCAGACTGGCCTCAAGCTAACCTGCTCTGCATTTCAAGTTCTGGGATTAAAAGTGTGCAATACAATTTTTTAGTTTATTTAGAGCTGGAGAGTTGGCTCAGTGGTTAAGAGCACTGACTTCTCTTCCAGAGGACCCTGGTCAGTTCCCGGAACCTACAAGGCAGTTCACAACCTACAAGGCAGTTCACAACCTACAAGGCAGTTCACAACCTACAAGGCAGTTCACAACCAACAAGACAGTTCACAACCAACAAGGCAGTTCACAACCAACAAGGCGGTTCACAACCACCTAAAACTCCGGTTCCAGAGACCCCATGCCCTCTTCTGACCTCCAAGAATACTTCATACACACCGCACAGGCACACACTCGGGCAAAACACCCACATAGAACGAAGCAAAAACTCTAGAAGCTCAAATTTCATCTCAACTTCAATAAATCGGCATGGTTCATTCTGGGTATCTATCTTCACACCCTGAATGCTGAATGAAGATGAACTGTACTCAAGGAAACAGGCATCAAAAGGGACTTTTGAGGTGTTCCCTCTGTGAAGGGTACAGAGGTGTGTGGAGACAGATCACGTGGGGCCTGGAATACCAAGCCACCGACAGGTTCTCAGCAGGCTCCCGGGCGGCAGGGTGACTTGAGTTTTAGGACCACTTTTCTGCCAGCCTAGAAAGATGACTTGGAAGGCTACAATGCCTTTTGGATCTTTCCAGAGCAGCTGTTTGTCTGTTGCCACTGGGGACTTCTCAGATGGTCCCCAAACCCAAACATCTCCTTGTTCATCTGAGAGCATGCCGGCCTCCATTGCAATTAGCAGCCCCAGCCCAGGGCGTGTCAGCAAATACTCTCTCCCTGCTTCATTTTGGCTACAGCCACACCACTTGCTTCTGGGACCTTTCCCCAAACAAACAAGTCACCACACTGTGGTGGTCACACGCGGACTCTTTCCTGAGTTTGCTTGAGTGCTTGAGGACCAGGGTCCTTTTTCTGCCATACTTGGGGTTCATTGCGATCTATATTCTTACAGTGCCCATCTGTTTACCCTATATGTCACCTCCAATCACTTCCCAGCCCTCCCTAACACCAGGGAGAAGGGTTCAAGTCCAGCGGAACGTCTTGGAGCATCTTCTGAGAGGCTGGTGCACAGAGAAGCTTCAGTCCTGTCGGCTGAGTGGTCACAGCAAAGGCAGACATTTTCAGAGCCTGGAGAAAGTCAGCTGCTGAGAAATCCCAGGAGAGGCCAGGTTGCCTCTAGTGGGAGAGATCCAGAGAGCTCTGCGGAGGAGGCACCATTTGAACTGAGCCCCAAGGGCAGAGTCCAGGGTTTTCCATTTTACAAAAGAAATATTTCATTATTCAGTAAATAAGAGGTTATTTATTTATTTGGTTTTGGTTTTTTGAGACAGGGTTTCTCTGTGTAGCCCTGGCTATCCTGGAACTCACTCTGTAGACCAGGCTGGCCTCCAACTCAGAAATCCACCTGCCTCTGCCTCCCGAGTGCTGGGATTAAAGGAGTGCGCCACCATGTCCGGCTAAGAGGACATTTATAAGAAAGAAAGTCCATAGCTTCATATGTCACTGACGTTTTCAACATGATTCTTGCTGGTTTCATAATATTCCATTCGGTAAATAATCTGTACTCACCCCCATTGCTGGAATAATTCATCCAGTCAGATCCGCCTGCCTCTGCCTCCCAAGTGCTGGGATTAAAGGTGTGTGCCACCACACCCACTTCCTACAGAAAATTTAAGGTGATATTTGTGGTTCTACATTTCCAAGGGGCAAATTTTATATCATTGTCAGTTACATTTTGGTCAGAAAATGGCTTCTAGGATTTCTACCTTTCAAAATTTACCAGAACATTCTTCAGAGGTGACTATTCGTGAAATTTTGTCATTGTCCAGAAATTGCAAGGGCTACAGTGCTTGATTTCGGGATGGAAAGCATATGTGTTCACAGCTGGGCTTTGTGGTGCCGGGCAGGCAGCTCTGTAATGATAGGACTCTAGTGGGGAGGAGGAGAAGAGAAAAGCTAGACATGATGACTCTGGACCATGATGTCGGACGGATACAGGAAGGAGAAACTCCCAGGCCAGCTAGCCCAGCTCATCCAGCATGGTGGCAGACGAGGGTGGGGCACTCCCTAAACAAGGAGGAAGTAGCACAGGCATTCCCACACGTGCACACAAACTATTAATTGGTTAACTGCTTAACTATTAGTTTTTAATCAATTGACTGATAATTAACTAAAGACGTTAACCCCTTCAAGCTAACTACATCTACAAGTACCGTGAAGAGCTTAGGCTCCAGAGACAAAGAGCATGAAAATTTAAATCCCAGCTCCCCTGCTTATTAAACTTAGATCGCTTTCCCATGAAACGGAGACCTTGGCAGTGTAGTTGGATGCTGCAGTGGGTGTAGATCCTCACAGTACTTCCTGGTGTGCTCAACTTTAGCCCCATCAGGCTCCGATTCACCATTGTGCGCATTGTTGTTGCCTGACTGACCAGCGTGGGTACTGAGGCCTCTGAAACAGAACTAGAAAAAGATCTTTAGGCTCCCCCCCCTTTTTTTTTTTTTTAAGACAGGTCTTACTCGATGTGTTGGTTCTAGAACCCTCTTTGTAGACCAGACTAAACTCAAACTCAGAGATCCACCTGCCTCTGTCTCCTGAGTGCTGAGATTAAAGGCCAGGGCTACGTCACCTGGCCAGACCACTCTTTCTTGTTCCTCTGCTCAGTACATATTTGGTGAACAGGATGCTTCTTGTAGAGCATAGAGGGCATTCGAGAGCACACACCCACACACACTCTAGTGAGATGCCTCAGTGATTAAGCACACTGGCTGCTCTTCCAGATTACTCAGGTTGAGTTCCACCATCCATGTGGTAGCTCACAACAGTCTATAACTCCAGTTCAAGGGGATCTAATATCCTCTTCTGGTCTCCACAGGCACCATATACATGCAGCATACAAACATGTATGCCGGCAAAACACTTACAAAATAAAAATTAAAAATCTAACATATACATATGTATATATCCAATTACATGTGAATATATAAATTTATATAAAGTACCAATATATATTTTCTTTCTTTTTTTTAAAAAAAGATTTATTTATTTATTATATGTAAGTACACTGTAGCTGTCTTCAGACACTCCAGAAGAGGGCGTCAGATCTTGTTAAGGATGGTTGTGAGCCACCATGTGGTTGCTGGGAATTGAACTCTGCACCTTTAGAAGAGCAGTCGGGTGCTCTTACCCACTGAGCCATCTCACCAGCCCACCAATATATATTTTCAAGCATGTTTACATTATAAATAGGGGAAGGAAGGAGGCACACACTGTAGTTTCAGCACTTGGAAGGCTGGGGCAGCAAGAAGAATTACCAGAAGTTTAAGGATAACCTGGGTCACATAATGAGTTCCAGACCAGGGTGTGACCGTAGTGACCAAGGCTGTCAGAGAGAGGGAGAGGGATGGGTTCTAGTGTGACTTAAACTCACAAAACAACTGTGTCTCCATCTCACGGATTTTGTTGCTCTGTTTGAGGTAGGGTTTCTCTCTGAAGTCCTGGATTGCTTAGAACTCACTCTGTAGACCAGGCTGGCCTCAAACTCTGCCAGCCCCTGCCTCCCTTGTGCTGGGATTAAAGGCGTGCGATACCACCTCCTCGCTAGCGTCCCTCTATTCTTGGGAGTTAACCAAGAAGAAAGGAAAGGTGCCTGTGGAGGAAGGCAGATGCCCACCACATAACTCTTTTGATGAAAAGTCAAGGCATTGAAGAACGGAGCTGGTTGGTAACCCACTCAGACCAGCTGGAGGGAAACCATGTCTAAGTCTGTCAGCAGGAGTGCTAACTGACAGAATAACAGGTGTGTGTGGAATGGGATAGTTCTTCAGTCTTAAAAAGGAACAAAATTCTGACCTAACATGGGTGAACTCTAAAACATTACATTAAGTAAACTAGGTCAGACACAAGCCGGGCATGGTGGCGCACGCCTTTAATCCCAGCACTTGGGAGGCAGAGGCAGGCGGATTTCTGAGTTCGAGGCCAGCCTGGACTACAGAGTTCCAGGACAGCCAGGGCTACACAGAGACACCCTGTCTCGAAAAACCAAAAAAGTCAGACGCAAAGACAAATACTAGAGAGATGTCCAGTTGTTAAGAGCACTGGTTGCTCTTCCAGGGACTCACTTGGCAGCTCACAACCACGTGTAACTCCATTTCAGGGGATCTGGTGCCCTCTTCTGGCCTCTGCGGGCACTGCATGCCCATGGTGCACAGACAATACACAAAGGGTTTCGCTGTGTAGCCCTGGCTGTCCTGGAACTCACTCTGTAGACCAGGCTGGCCTCGAACTCAGAAATCCACCTGCCTCTGCCTCCCAAGTGCTGGGATTANAGTGCTGGGATTAAAGGCGTGCGCCACCACCGCCCAGCAAAAAACAAATATATTATTCCACTTATATTAGACACCTAGAATAAGCAAATTCAGAGACACAGACTAGAAGAAAAGTAACCAGAAAAGAGTGGGGAGCTTAAACCTGGGTTTATGTTTTAGTAACTGTGGTGTCAAGTTTATAAAATAGCTCCCGAATGGACAGTGAGGTTGACAGTGCAACACTGTAAATACATATAAAAATCTCTTACACGCGTGTGCCTGTGTGTATCTTTCAGGAATCAGTCCTCAGCTTCCACAGTGTGGGTCCTGAGTATCAAACCCAGATCCTCAGGCTTGGCAGCAAGTGCCTCTACCCACCAAGCCACGGTGCTGATCCTGTGATGTGTACATTTACTTACAGTGCTTATTTTTTGAGGCTGAGTCTTACAATGTAGTCCTGGCTGGGCTTGAATTTGGGATCTCCCTACTAGGATTCCAATTGTTTGCCTCCTCGTCCAGCTTATAAATGTATTTAGTACCATGGAATTTTGTATTTAAAAGGGTTTGGTAAATTTCTTTTTAAAAAAAATTCAAGCTGAGTGTAGTTCTGGATGCTGTTAATCCCAGCCTTTGGAAGTCAGAGGCAGGCAGAGCTCTATGTATTAAAGACCAAAATGATGTGCATACTGACTTTCAGGCCAGCCAGGACTACACAGAGAAGTCTTGTCTTGAAAAAAAAATTAAGAAATGTGCCACAGGCTTCTGTTTCCAGAGGTACAAGTAGGTGACCCACATATATATATGCAGGCAAAGCACTCCTACACATAAAATAGATAGATCTTAAAAAGACTCACGTTGTTCCCAAGTAGTATAACTACATTGTAAATTAAATGCAAGGTTTATATGAATAAAAGGTTCCTATATGGGCCTGGAGAGGTGGCTCAGCAGTTAAAAGCACTGACTATGCTTCCAGAGGTCCTGAGTTCAATTCCCAGCAAACACATGGTGGTTCACAACCATCTGTAACAGGATCTGATGCCTTCTTCTGGTGTGTACTCATATAAATAAAATAAATAAATCTTAAAAAAAAAAAAAAGAGGTACCTATAAGGGGGCAAATCAGCAGGGAAGGGTGTTTGTCACCCAGGCTGACACCTGAGTTCGATCTCTGTGACCCACGTTATGGGAGGAGAGGCTCCACACCCAGAAGTTGTCCTCTGACTTTCACACTCATATTATGGCTTGCATGTGTGCACATGCACACGCATAAATTAGTACAGGTAAGAATGATGATAAATAATGATGGCGATAGCTATGCTGGCATGGGTCTGCAGTCCCCCTGAGAAGGCTGAGGTAGGACGGAGAACTTTCGACCAGCCTTCACTATAGCATGAGCTACAAAATGTAAAGAAAGAGAAAGGAAGGAAAAAAGTAAAAGAGAAAGATCCTTAGTAAGCAGAGGCAGAGCTTAAATGCCCGAGTGGATGGATGAGGATTCGTTTCGTGACGCGCTTGTCTCAGAAGAGTAAGGGCTGAGTTCAACCTCCAGAATGCACATTTAAAAAGCTGAGTGTGGTGGCATCCACTTGTACACAGTGCTAGGGAGAGAGAGACGAAGTACAGATCCCTGGGTCCTGGGGCAAGGAGCCTGGTCGCACTGCAATACTGTCTAACCAAAATGTATAGCTCTTGGGGAAGAACACTGGAGTCTGACTTCTCTGGCCTTCACATACACGTACCCACATGGGTACCTCATGTGCACACACACCTAGTGCACATACACATGTGCACACACACCTCATGCACATACTCACACATGTGCACACACAGACCTCATGCAAATGCTCACACATGTGCACACACACTCACTCACATAAATGCCGGACATCTAATAAAAGGTGAGCAGATAGACAAGGTCTCAGAAAGGCATGATTCATAGGTAATAACTGAAATGATTCATGGAGAGGTATTAGAATTAGCAGCAGATATCAAGACAATAATTATGGCTGTTTTTCTTCTCGGGCTTTTAAAATAGTATTTAATGTTTACTTTATATTAATCCTAAAAATTGGAATACAGTGTAATGGGTTCGTGGTGGACTCTGCCCAGTGCCCTTGCACGCCGTTCTTATTCACTTTCGCCCCCCTGCCCTTCCTGGGTCATCCCCCTCCTCCTGTCTGCTTTCCTGTCGCATGTACTCTGCTACACTACTGTTCGTCACCTCTTTTAATCATTCTTCCTCGCACATATAAATATACATGGTTAAATTTAAACTTAGATTCTCTGTGTGACAGAAAACATAGCATTTGTCTCCATCTAAGTTTGCTCACATAATGATCTCCAGTTGCATCTATTTTTTTGGTTTTTCAAGACAGGGTTTCT
>NC_034590.1:97125324-97128815 GCF_900095145.1 Mus pahari | reverse complement strand
AAATAAATCTGGGGCTGGCGAGATGGCTCAGTGGTTAAGAGCACCGACTGCTCTTCCAAAGGTCCTGAGTTCAAATCCCAGCAACCATATGGTGGCTCACAACCATCCGTAATGAAATCTGATGCCCTCTTCTGGAGTGTCTGAAGACAGCTACAGTGTACTTACATATAATAAATAAATAAATCTTAAAATAAATAAAAAAAAGAAATCTAAAAAATATAGTATTAAAAAAAAAGGAATAAGAGAAGGTAAAAATATAAAGACACATGCCTGTAAGACTATTATTTATTAGCCGAAAAGAGAAGTATTAAGAATTCAAGGGTAGGGGCTGGTGAGATGGCTCAGCAGGTAAGAGCACCCGACTGTTCTTCCAAAGGTTTTGAGTTCAAATCTCAGCAACCCTATGGTGGCTCACAACCATCTGTAAGAAGGTCTGGCGCCCTCTTCTGGAGTGTCTGAAGACAGCTACAGTGTACTTACATATAATAAATAAATAAATCTTTTAAAAAAAAAGAATTCAAGGGTAGGAAGTCCCGCCCTGCAGCGGTGCAGGCCCAACAGACTGGCCTGTGACTGTCCAACAGGGTCCTCTGCCTCAGTCGCCGCTGGCCCATAGCACAGTTCTGCTCCAACCCACTGGCCCCGGGGGCCACTGACTTTGCGTACCAGCCAGCCCCTCGCTCCACAGTTTAGCCATTCCCAGGGCTTGCCTGCCAGTACACTTTGATCCCAAGCCACGCTGTTAGCTCTTATTCTAGTCCTAGCCAAATGTTTCTTTGCTGATACAACAATGTACTTTTCTCTACCTTCACGACCTGTCAAAGTTACCTAAGGTTCTCTTTCCTATCCTGTCTTGATGACTCCTATTAAATTCTATTCAGTTATAACCAACCTATAGCGCTCAATTTGTCAGAAGTTTGTTAATTATTAAGTTTATGACAGACAGAATTCCCAAGAGCCTCTAACAGTTTCTCCCACAAAGTCTCAGGAGATGTGGACTCAGCTACAGGATGCTGCCTGGATTGTGATATGATAATCACTGAAACACACAGTGGACAAAACTGGATACTCTGAGTTACATGACCTAGCTAAAACCAAGGTAAGCCATTTCTCATGTCACATGCATCCATTCCACAGAGAAAAAGCCTGCATCTTCTGTGCTTGAAAGCCAGACTGACTCTGCCCAGGTTGCTGTGGAGACCACGGAGACCACAGAGAACTGTTGGCTAGTGGACTCTGTCAGTTTATTTATTTATTTATTTATTTGTTCTGGTTTTTCGAGATAGGATTTCTCTGTATAGCCCTGGCTGTCCTAGAACTCACTCTGTAGACCAGGCTGGCCTCGAACTCAGAAATCCGCCTGCCTCTGCCTCCCAAGTGCTGGGATTAAAGGCGTGCACCACCACTGCCCAGCTACGATCGAACTTTTTAATCTTGTTCCTTCTGCTTCACAAAAGGCTCATCTTAAAGACTGTGCATGTGGTTAACTCATGTTGTTATCTCCTTTATAAACTTATAAGCTACAGGAAACCCACTCAGATCTACCTCTCATGGAACAAAGACTCCATCCAGATAAGTCCATCTGCCTAACCTATTCTGGAGGGTGGGATTCCTCTGCGTTTCAAATGTACATCTTAAGAAAAAATTGTTTTTCTCCCAAACGTACTTACTCTTGCTCTCTACCTATAATAAAGCGTTTCAGCATCTTGTCAAGTCCAGGTGGTTACTACACCCAGGTCAGCTCCAGAGAAGCAGCCTTCAGATGCTCCAATATCCCCTCATAGACACATGTTCCTATTGGACCTGTCCCTTCTCACCTATCCTCTGATGGCTCCACAGACCCTGGACAGCAAAGAGGCAGCAAACTCTCCTAAGACTGGATAAATGTCCCCCATACCCATTCCTCTAGGTTCACCAGAGATGTCGCCTCCAATGTCAGCATGAAGCAGCCAGATATCCAGATGACCCTATTCCTGCCTCACCATCACCTCTTTCTAATTTTTCTTCTTTAACTAAACCAAAACAGGAGAATGTTGGTGTTCTGTCTGGACTCCACCCCCACAGTTACCTGGCGACAGCCAGGTAGGCCTGGCTCAGTAGAAAGGGGCTGCTGCCCCCCTCTTTCTCTTGCTTCTTTATCTCTCTTACTCTTGCCCCTCTCCCCATTCCCTTCCCCCTCTCTCCACGTGGTCATGGCCTCTACTTCTCTACTCTCTCCATCTCTCTGCCTTTCTCTGCCTCTACTGCCCTCTTAACTCCCCTCCCCATGCCCTGAATAAACTGTATTTCTATACTGAAAAAAAAAATTCAAGGCTGGTCCTGTGAAAGCCTGATGCCCCAGTGTAGGGGATGCCAGGACAGGGAAGCAGGAGCGGGTGGGTTGGTGAGCAGGGGGGTGGGGTGGGATAGGGGGTTTTTGGAGGGGAAACCAGGAAAGGGCATAACATTTGAAATGTAAATAAAGAAAATATTTTTAAAAATTCAAGGCCAGCTTAGACTACTATAGAGAGTCTCAGAAACAGAAACAAAATAAAACCAAATCCTTTGATTCTAGCCCTGAGGAGGCAGAAGCAGGTAGATCTCTGAGTTCAAGGACAGCCTGGTCTATATAACTAGTTCCAGGCTATGAAAAATTACATGGTCTCAAGAAAACAAAACAAAAAACAAAACAAAAAACAAAAACTAGAAATCTGGCCATGGGACAAGACTGTGATCATAGCACTTTGGAGACAGAAACAGATTGTTGCAAATTCAAAGCTGGCCTGAAAGACACAGTCAATTCCAGGCCAGGTAGGCAAGAGATAAAGAGAGAGTGCATCAAAGCAGTTTGGAAAGGATAATTTTTGTTGTGTTGAATACACAAAAACAAAGGGACTGGAGGACTAGGTGGTTAAGGGCATTCCACTGGGGATAGGTGGCTTCCAACTGCCTATAACTCCAACTCCAGGGAATCCTGTGCTTGCTTCTTGCCTCTGAGGGTACACACATACAAACATATGCAGGACACACACATATGCAGAACACACACACACTGAAGCTCTTCCTTGGTCGCCAGTGCTGCCTGCATCTTATCTGCCTGAGTTCTATGCAGCAGAATTTTAAAGACAGGGTCTCAGCCGGGCAGTGGTGACACATGACTTTAATTCCCAACACTCAGGAGGCAGAGGCAGGAGTTCAAGGCCAAACTGATCTACAAAAAAAAGCTCCAGGAAAGCCAGGACTACACAGAGAAACCGTCTTGAAAAACCTAAAACAAAGGAAGGGAGGGAGGGATGGAAAGAGAGAGGGAGAAAGGGTGGGGAAAGAGAGAGAAAGGGTGGGGGGAGAGAGAGAGAACCCACACATTAAAGATGTGTGCTTGCCAATCCCACTAAAATCTGGGACTAGGCAAGGCTGCCCACTTTCTCCCTACCTACTCAATATAGTACTTGAAGTCCTAGCCAGAGCAATCCGACAACAAAAGGAGATCAAGGGGATACAAATTGGTAAGG
>NC_034590.1:97120622-97123430 GCF_900095145.1 Mus pahari | reverse complement strand
TAGCATTTGAAATGTAAATAAAGAAAATAAAAAAAAATGTGAAAAAAAATAAAATAAAAAAGATGTGTGCTTGCTGCAACTTAAAATCTAGCTCTGTGTGCTGGATGTGGTGTCCACGCTTTTAATCCCAGCACTCAGGAGGCAGAGGCAGGCGGATTTCTGAGTTTGAGGCCAGCCTGTTCTACAAAATGAGTTCCAGGACGGCCAGGGCTACACAGAGAAACCCTGTCTCAAAAAACAAAAAAACAACAACAACAAAAAATTTAGCTCTGCGGTCCCAACTTGCTTCTGCTGGTTAAAAGAAGGCAGCCAGTCCCACACTTTCATGTTAATGTCATCTATTCTGCTGTGGAATGCTCTTTCAGCCTCCTGCAATTTTTGTTTTGTGATTTTGCTGCAGTTGCCTATGCTTTTGTTTTCTGTGTTGCTTTATGTGGCATTTATTTGTCTGGGGGCTTGGTGTTCTGTAGTCCAGGCCATTCTTGAACTTGCTAAGTAGCCCAAGCAGGCTTTGAACTCAAAATCCTCGCTCTGCCCTGGGGGGGATTACAGGACTGCCCTGTGGTCTCTGTAGGGACTTTGACTTCTCGAGATAGGAGGTCACAAGAGGTGGGTTGCAGCCAAATTGCCTAGGAAGGCAGGTTAAATCACGCACAGCTGAAGCCTATCAGAGGTTACAGAGGAGGGTATGGAGACGGTGACCCATCCCTACCTTACACAGATTGGCCCAAGGTTGGATAACTGCCTTAAAGCCACACCCTAGACCCGGGCGAGGAGGGTCGGTTTCCCAGGGACTGTGCACAAAGGAGGACTGGAGTTTCCTGACTTAGCAGTCAGTTCCTTTCCCATCGCTAGCAGATAGAGGGCGGGCACAAATGAGTGAGAATGGGGAAAGACAATTGGTCCCCAGCATCTGGAAGAGAGACTACTTTGCTGTGCCATATTTACTGGGGATTCCTACCCTGCTCATGTGTAAGGAGACTCACAGAGAAAACAGAAGTAAAATACAAAGCGGAGACAGGCATGGTGGTCCTCTCTCCCTTTTTAGGCTCCAAATTGACCTTGCAAATCATTTCCCTGGTCACCTGTCTGGCTTTCAGAAAGAGCCAGGACCGGGAAACAGCTTTTCCCCAGCGCCTGTGGCTTCAGAAGAGTTGATGATCCCGCCCTTTCCTTCATCCCATCCCCAGCAATGCTTCCCAGGCTCTTCCTGAAATGGCTGCCAGTTTGCGACAATCTGCAGTGTGGCTTCACAGCTCTTGGACCAGGTAGATGGGTCAACAGTGAAACCCAAAGTAGTGACTCTGGAAAATGAATCTGTTGTCCCAGGGTTCAGAGAACAGGACTTCTGGGCAGCATGAGTCTGGTACAGACTGGGAAACTCAGCCTCTGAGAGCATTAAAATGGCCAGGTTGCGTTTTAGCGTACATTTGTGAGCAAGCTATTAAAGGTATCTGGATAGGGCCAGAAACATGGTGGCTTGTGATGACTGTTGGCAGAGGGATGCTTAGAAGCAGTAACCAATTTCTCGGTGTACCAAGCAAGTCCTGGGAGGCAGCCTCTGCCCCCGAATCACCACGACAGAAGGTATGTGGTACTGTAGGAGCCTTGGAAAGCCCATGAAGGAAATAGTATTAATAGTATTAATAGTATTAATAGTCCCCAGTAGGCTGAAGAGAGGGCTCTGTGGTTAAGAGAGCCCATTGCTCTCATACTTGGACTCAGGTTTGCTTCTCAGGATGCACATGGCTGCCTACAACGGTCTCTAATGCAGTTTCCAGGGGATCCCAACACTCTCTGTGCCTCCAAAGGCACAGGATTGGGCATGGCACACAGATACACATGGAGGCAGACATAGTCATTGAATAAAAACAAACAAAACTTAAAAAAAAAAAAGCACTTGGGAAGAACCAGCAGGTTGGAAGTTTTATAGCAACATTGACACAGGGAGTTTAAAGTGGGAACTTCTGGTTTCTTCAGAAAGTCAGTTATGTCAAATGATTTTTTGCTGGGCAGACAGGTGAAAGGATTTTTTTCTAAATATTTATTTATTTATTATATGTAAGTACACTGTAACTGTCTTCAGACACTCCAGAAGAGGGCATTAGATTTCGTTATGGATGGTTGTGAGCCACCATGTGGTTGCTGGGATTTGAACTCGGGACCTCTGGAAAAGCAGTCAGCACTCTTAACCGCTGAGCCATCTCACCAGTCCAGGTGAAAGGATTTTTTTTTGTTAAAGCAGACACAGGTGAAAGTTTGTTTTGCTATAGCAGACACGTGAAAGGACATGTGATGGTTGGAAGGAATATAAATATGATCCCACAGACTGGGAGCTCATGCACTGGCTCACTCTGCTCTGCCTTGCTAGTCTTTGCTGATGGCACACATGTATTAGTTTGCTTTACATTGCATTGAGCTTCACTTATGGTGATGTCAGAGAGAGAAACTCACCAAAGAACTTCTCATGAGGTTCCTGTGGTGTCTTGTGGCTTCTATAGTGGACTCAGGACAGGTGGCAAGTCTCACTGTTCTTCAGGACGGACCTGCCCCTGCAGTCCTGGGTGGTGTCTGCTGAGGTCTGCAGCTGCTGATTCGTGCGTGGTGATTGCTGAACAGACTGGACTAGAGCTGCTGATTCGTGTTTGGTGTTTGCTAGTGGACTGGACTGAGAACAACAAAGATTGGATTTGCCCCTGATTTGCCCCAAAGTACTTCTCTTTCTTTCTTTCTTTCTTTCTTTCTTTCTTTCTTTCTTTCTTTCTTTCTTTCTTTCTTTCTTTCTTTCTTTCTTTCTTTCTTTCTTTT
>NC_034590.1:97116271-97120557 GCF_900095145.1 Mus pahari | reverse complement strand
TTTCTTTCTTTCTTTTTTTCTTTCTTTCTTTCTCTTTCTCTCTCTCTCTCTCTCTCCCTCTCTCTCTCTCTCTCTCTTCCTTCCTTCCTTTCTTTGTTTCTTTGTTTCTTTCTTTGTTTCTTTCTTTGTTTCTTTCTTTGTTTCTTTCTTTCTTTCTTTCTTTCTTTCTTTCTTTCTTTTTCGAGACAGGGTTTCTCTGTGTAGCCCTGGCTGTCCTGGAACTCACTCTGTAGATCAGGTTGGCCTCCAACTCAGAAATCTGCCTGCCTGTCTCCGAAGTGCTGGGTTTAAAGGAGTATGTCACCACTGCCAGGCAAAGAACTATTTCTAAACAGGTCCACTTCCCCTGCATCCCAATAACCTTTCTTTAACTGAAGCTTTCCCTCAAGGAGTCCCAACTGAACTCCCACTGTCAAAGAAGCCTCAGCCAAGCTACCCCCCTCTCTCTAAGCACTTCTTTTCTCCTCAGTCATAACAACACATAGTAAAATATCTTTAATACAATGTCCAACAGTGTTTCAGACTAGCTACACCTGAAATTCTTTCTGAGTTAAAGCTGTGAATCTCGATTTTCTCTGATTCAAAGTCTGGAAAAGATGAAGGGAATGAATCTCTCAGGTTGCCGTCCCTGCCCTGCCTCTCTCTGGCTCTACCTTAGGCCAGATACCAAGCTTCTTCTCTGCAGTGTTGGGGGCAAGGCTGGAGACCTCCATGGACACATGGGCAAGCGCTGGGAGCAGAGCAATGTCTGTTAGCACTCATTCTAGAGTTTGGGATTCAGAGTCGGAATCAGGCTGGGATTTTGCTCACCAGGTCTCATAGATAAGACTGAATCCAGAGCAGAGCCTCTTGGTTGATGGGCTATGAAGTGCTCTGGCCTTCAAGGGTGAGTGAGACTGCCAGACCTCCAGTTTTCTCGAGCTGCCTCTTAAGCACCTTTGAATGGCTAAGCATGTGGTCCTTCCAGCCATGAAGTGACCAGAAATTCAGCATCCATGACTCATCTAGGGAACCTCATCACAGTGCTTGCTTCCTCAGTCCTTACCTAAGGTCGGCCGTGTGCCATGCAATGTAGTCATTAGCTGCTAGGGAAGATAGGCACACAGACCTACCAACGTAATTGGTATTTAACATGCATAGGATTGTGTCATTTACATGGATAACTGTTTATTGGTCACATATTATATCCGGGTTTATTACATTTTATATTAATTGGGCTTTAGTATGCATATTTATTTATTTGTTTTTGTTGTTTTGTTGTGTTTTTTTGTTTTGTTTTGAGACAGGGTCTTTCTCCATAGGCTTGGTTGTCCCAGAACTCACTATATAGAATCAGGCTGGCCTTGAACTCACAAAGAAATTTTCTTATTTTTACCTATGTGTATCTGGGGGTAGAGGAAGTCAGAAGAGGGCATTGGACTCCCTGGAACCAAAATTACAGGTGGTTGTGAACTGCCCCATGTGAGTGCCCAGAACCCCAGTCCTCTGGAAGGGCAGAAAGTGCTAGTAACTGCTTACCAATCTTTCCAGCCCCTACCTCAGGCTTCTCTACACTGTCTCACTGCACAGTCGAGGCTAGCCTTGGACTCATGATTCACGTGCATCTGTCCCTAGAGCTGCACATTATGGAAGTGAGCCCCCGTGCCTTATTTCTATTTATTTGCAAGACTCTGACTTAGGTACAAGCACAGAAATCTAGGGGAAGCAAAGGCAGCGGTGGCTTGGTTATACTAACTCAGTCAGCACCTCCATGCGGAAGGCCGGGTATGCAGGCTGGCTGTCAGGAAGGCTCACAGAGTAGAAGTAGCCCTGGACTTGGTGAACAGACTCAGCTGTCGGTGCAGTGGTGCAGTCACGTGGGTCTCAGGTTGTTCCTTAAGTGCTGTAGGGCATTTGTCCTAGATGCATGTGAAGGTTCCCTAGGCTCTGAGTGACCAATGAACATAGCCCTGGGGTCCCAAGAATGAAGTGAATTGAAGAGCAGTCAGTGCTCTTACCCACTGAGCCATCTCACCAGCCCGAGCCTATAAATTCTAAGAGTTTTCTGTACAGCCTGTAGATCTAATATGTAGAATCCTATTAACTGCCAATAGGGGCAGTTCTTTCATTTCTCTTTTACTTGTTTTCTATTAATTAATTAATTTATTTATTTCTCTTTTGACTTGGTTAAAACTTATAACACTATAATGGGCGGAGAGGAGAAAGTATAGCGCCTGTCTTGCTCCTGTCTTCAGGAACAATGCTTTTAGTTTTTACCCGTTTAGTACATGGTGGCTACACATTTGTTTGGAGACAGGGTCTCACTGTTGCCCTGGTTGGCCTGGAACTTACAGAGATCTACCTGTCTCTCTGAGCTCTGGGAACAAGACCTATGCCACCACTCCTGGTCCAACAGGCTGTTGTGTGTCACCTTTGTTATGTTGGGGTATGTGCCTCCTATTCCTAGTTATTCGGGGGCTCTCATCAGGAATCTGTCCGGTTGGATGCTGTCAAAGGTCTTTTCCACGTCTGTTAAGCCGATTACGTGACTTCTGTCCTTGAGTCCAGTTATACAAAATATTACATTTATAGACGTGTGTAAGTCCAACCATCCCTGCTTCTTTGAAATAAAGCCAACTTCATCCTGGCAAATGAGTTTTTAAAGCATTTTTTTTTACGTACATGTGTGTGTATGTTTGTGTGAGTGTACGCCACAGAGGTCATGAGAAGGAGTTAGAGCTTTTGAGAAAGGAGTTACATACAGTTGCAAGCCTCCCAACATAGGTTCTAGGACCCAAGTTCTGGAAGCGCAGCAAGCACTCCGAGCTGCTAACCATCCTCTCAGCCCCAGGAATGGCCTTTTAAAAAACTGTGTTGACCTTGGTTTGCAAGTATTGAGAATTTTTGTATCAATGTTCATCAGGGAGATTGATCTGTAATTTTTTGTTGTTGTTGTTGTGGTAGTTTTTTGGTTGGTTGGTTGGTTTTTGGTTTTTCGAGACAGGGTTTCTCTGTATAGCCCTGGCTGTCCTGGAACTCACTTTGTAGACCAGGCTGGCCTTGAACTCAGAAATTTGCCTCCCAGGTGCTGGGATTAAAGGCGTGCACCATCACATCTGGCTTGTTGTGGTAGTTTTATCTGGTTTTGGTATCAGGGCAATATTGGCTTTGTAAAGAGTTTGGCAGCTGGGCTGGAGTGATGGCTAAGCAGTTAAGAGCACTGGCTGCTCTTATAGAGAACATGGGCTCATTTCCCAGTACCCACCCACACAGAGGCTCACAACTGTAACTCCAGTTCCAGGAGATCTGACACCCTCTTCCGGCCTCTGCAGGGGACCAGGCATGAAAGTGGTGCACAGACATGCATGCAGGCAAAACACACATACACATACCCCATCTCTCTGTCTCTCTGTCTCCCTCCCTCCCTCCCTTCTGTTTGCTCTCTTGCTTTCTTCTTTAAGTTTGGTAGGTAGTTTTTTCCTTCCTATTGCTGATCACGCTTCTCTAAAGGTCCTGTGGGATTCAGCAATGAATCCACTAGGATCTGAACCTTTTTTATTTGGGGGTATTTATCACTGCTTTAGTCTCATTACTTGTTGCAGATCTGCTGAACTCGATTGTCTTCAGGGATTGGGAGATGGCTCAGCAGTTGAAAGCGTTTGCTGTAAAATCATGACAGCTGGAATTCAGGCCCCAGCACCTATATACAAAGCTGGCACCCCTCACACACATCTGTAACTGTAGCTTTTAGGTGAACAGAGGCAGGAGGGTCTGGGGGGCTTCCTAATTTCCCGTTTACCTGAGAAAATGCAAGCCCTATGTTGAAGGTGAGACCACATCTCAAAAGAATGGGTGGAGAGTGACGAGGGCAGGCACCATACCCTCCTTTAGCCTCTACAAATACACTTAAATATATATGCACACATACTTAAACATACATGCACATACACTCAAACATACACATACATAAACACATATCTAAACAAATAATATTCTTAATTTTAATATTATATTCCTTTGTGTGGGTATGTGAATGTTGGAGCCTGCATGTGGCGGTTAGGTGACAACTTGTGGACATTGGTTCTCTCTATCACATGGGTCTTGGGGCCCCAATAAACGTCATCAGACTTGGCAGCAAGTGCCTTTACCTGCTAAACTATCTTGCCAGCCCAGTAGACAAACTGTTATTTAATTTAAAAAGTATGTACTGAGGGCTGGTGAGATGGCTCAGTGGGTAAGAGCACCCGACTGCTCTTCCGAAGGTCCGGAGTTCAAATCCCAGCAACCACATGGTGGCTCACAACCAC
>NC_034590.1:97108977-97114874 GCF_900095145.1 Mus pahari | reverse complement strand
AACTCAGAAATCCGCCTGCCTCTGCCTCCCAAGTGCTGGAAATAAAGGCGTGCACAACCACAGCCTGGTGCACCTAGACATTTTTTTTAACATTTCTTTTGAACCTACTAAGCTAGTGGGAAATTGGTTTTTAAGTATGTCATTATAATTAGCCATGAGGTAATCACTGGGTACAGTCCTGGCTTCAGATATGGGACCAAGCTCAGTATCAAACAAATCATAACTCTATTTCTTTGTTTGTTTGTTTTGAGACAGGGTTTTTCTATGTAACAGTCTCCGGCTGTCCTGGAACTCCCTTTATAGAGCAGGCTGGCCTCCAACTTGCAGAGATCCGCCCGCCTCTGTCTCCTAAGTGCTGGGCTTAAAGGCTTTCGTCACGCCTTGTGGCCCCAGCTTATAACTTTGGAAATGTCCTTGCCATGTGACAGCAGGTCTTTACAGCTCAGAGTTTGCCGAGTGTCTCCTCCGTGGAGTTAGCAACTCTGTCTGTCACTCATTACGTATTCTTTCATCTTCCTGTCATCAATTTCCATCCTATCGAAATTTCTCTAACTCTGGCTTGGTTTCCAAGGCCCTGAGGTGTATGTCACCATTTATTTGACTGGTCTCTTACTTCTTTAACGTAGACAACAATTGCCACAAATACCTCTCTTCTTACTGCGTTCATTGTAACTCACAGGGTTTGAGGCTATTGTATTTTCGTTTTCCTTCGTTTGTTTAGGGATTTCTGTGTTCCTTCTGGATAACCCATGGTCGCTCAGTAGTGTGCTGTTTAACCCCATGAGCTTGTGCTCTAGGGTCTCATGTTGGTTTGATGTCCGTTAGGATCAGACAGAATGCAAGCAAATATTTCAATTGTCCCATACTCACAAGGCTTGCTTGCATCCTAACAGTAATTTATTTTAGAGAAAGTTCCAGGGGCTACTGAGAAGAATGTGTACTCTGCAGTATTTGCTGGAATATTCTGTAGATGTCTGCTAGGTCAATATTTCAGTCTGTCTAGTCTTTGTTGAGATGGTGACTGCCCCGGGGTGAAGTCCATTTCTCAATAGCACCAGCCAGCCTGTGACTGGATCCACAGTTCAAACTGCCTTGAATGCCAAGCTGAAGGGTTTGGATCTGAAATCAGCCAGGGACTGACTACACAGTGGTCACAGGTACGAGGGTCTGTGTGGAGTCTCCTGTGGAAGGGTGGCATAGGAGGTAAAGGTAGGAACAGCCAAGACTGCAAGGGACACTGGTTTGTGACAAGGTGATGAGGTGGAAGACCTGGGAAGTTGGAACTCAGGAAGTGGCTGAATGCCAGGTGGGAAAGGTAGCTGAAGTCTGGATATGAGGGTACCCGGATGAGCCCTAAGACAGCGATGGCTGGAAGCCCAGCCTGTGGGCAATCTGTGATAGGTGCCTTGGTTACACAGTAAGTGCCTGTCTACAAACAAACAAACAAACAGTTATCTTCTCTTGGAAGAAGGGCCACCAGCCTCCTTAGAAAAAGTAACCACACTAACTCCCCAAGATGCAGAGCCTTAATGAGACCCTGAGGGTAAATAACCTGAACACCGGCTTCAACCTTCCCTATGAGTGACCTCAGCCAAGCCAAGAATCAAACCTTATAGACATGAGGCCAGGACCATCCCCATCTCATCATTCCATGGCTGACCCATGGAAGGCCTCCGGAGGTGGGGGGTGGGGTGGCTCCCAAAGCTCACCGGTGGCAGCAAGAGTGGGCAGAAGACTTCAGTGCTGGGTCCTCCCTCCCGCGAACCTGTCCTGAATCCCGCCCCAGAAGGCGCGCTCCTCCCGCCCGGCCGCTCTAGGAGCGGAGCGCCTGCGTCTCAGTGGGAATAACCCCTTCTGCTCCGCAGCCTGGCGCTCTCCGAAAAATTTGCTCACTTGCTTTCAGAGACACGATATTTTCTTGACGACTCTGGACCTACCCTGTATTCCTTGGGCAAATGAATGAAACTCTGAGATTCTATTATCTTTTCTTTTTTTTCTCTTTCTCTCTTTCTCTTTCTTTCTTCTTCCCCTTTTGAAACAGGTTACATGTAACCCAGGCCAGCCTTCACCTGACTTCTGATCCTTCTATCCCCAGAACCCTTAGGCTTTATACATTCTAGGCAAGCACCCTAGGAGCCGGGTCCCCGAGCCTCTGCTTTTCTTCTCTGAAAATAACCACACTACCTCGAAGATTACTGTTTGGATTCAGCTAGTTAGACCACACACTACTAGAGCATTTGGCATGTGAGTGCTTAAAAATTGCCAGAGGTGGACCCCTGTGAAGTCAGTGGCTGGTGATCTTGGACCCCCTGATACTATCTGCATTTTTACTACTTCAAAAAGAACGTTATACTGGGCATTGTGGCACACGTCTTTAATCTCAGCACTCAGGAAGCAGAGGCAGGCAGATCTCTGTGAATCTGAGGTCAGCCTGGTCTACAAAGAGAATTCCAACCCAGCTAGGGCGTCACAGAGAAACAAAACAAAATGGAGCGTTAAGAAGCGTCCAGCTTTTGACATGAATTGTTTGTGGCAGTTTCCTGTGAGTCAAATCCCTTATATAGGTGACCTCTGTGGTCTCTTGTGAAGTGTTGTTACTGCTCCTGCGTTGAGGAAGAAGAATCTAGGGTCAATAGCCTACTGAATGTCAGTCTGATTCCAACCCAAGCAGTACTTCTTTCTGAACTGCATCTCATGTTCCACACAGAAGCCTCCATGCCACGCGGTGGTCAGACATAGTTACTGTCTAGCCAGAAAAAAGGAGGCTGAACTCACCTTATCCCATAGCAGAGTAAAATCTATTGGGGGAGGGCAGGGGATTGGCAACTGAATTGATGGCTCAGAGCTCAGTACAGGCTGTTCTTCCAAAGGACCAGCATTCAATTCCTAGCACACACATGAAGACTTACAACCATCCGTAACTCCCTTCTGACTTTTGAGGCAAAAATGCATATATAGACAAAAACACTCATAAACTTAAAATAAATCTAATTTTTTTAATCTACTGAGAAACTGAGTGTGGTATTTCATACTGTAATCCCAGCACAGAAGCGCTTAAGGCAGGATGATCACATGTTCCAGGCCAGCCTAGACTATATAAAAAGATGACATAGCAAGACCCAGTTCCAGAAACCAAAAATAATGAAATATATAAATAAAATAAAAGGTTCAGGGCTGGTGAGATGGCTCAGCGGTTAAGAGTGCCGACTGCTCTTCCAAAGGTCCTGAGTTCAAATCCCAGCAACCACATGGTGGCTCACAACCATCCATAACGAAATCTGATGTCCTCTTCTGGAGTGTCTGAAGACAGCTACAGTGTACTTACATATAATAAATAGATAAATTAATTTAAAAAAAAAAAAGGTTCAGCAAGATGGCTCAGTAGATCCGCTGCTAAACTGGATGGCAGGAGTCTGATCCCTGGAACCCAAAAGGTAAGAGAAAACAAAATCCCTCAGGCTGTTGTCTGACCTACACAAATGTGTGTGTGTGATTAATAAGTATAATTTTGTTAAAAATTCAGGTGCTAAGCTAGGAAGTGGTGGTGAATGCCTTCAATTACAGCAATTGGGAGGCAGAGGCAGAGGGAGAGGGAGAGGGAGAGGGAGAGGGAGAGAGGCAGAGAGGCAATTCAAAGGACGACCTGACCAGGCATGGTGGCAGAGTGATGTCAGCTGATTCAGACTCATGTGGAGTTTTGCTAAGAGAGACTCAGGTGGTGTTTTGCTGAGGCAAAACCCGTGGGAGGACACACGATGATGTTTGGAGGGAGTATAAATAGGACTCAGTGGACAGTGACTAGACACTCGCATAGCGAGTCTTCAATGATCTTCACTTTGTTGAGAGAGGCACAGCAGAGAACTTCTCCTGGTGTCTGTGCTGGTTCTGGTAGCTCCTGCTAACTTGTGCCGATCTGACAGAGACCTGGCTGTTTGAGTTGGGTCGGGCCACTGCTGCTGATTCATGCTTGCTGACCTGGACTGGTGGTATCCTGATGGTATCAGCGAGTGGGAGCTGCTGCTGTTGACTTGTGTGAACCGAACTGCTGATTTCCTGATAATGCAGATTGGACTTGTTTCAAAGAACTAACCTGATCCACTTCCACCATAATCCTAAGAACCTTTCTTTTCTACTCCCTCTGGTGGGTGATGGGCTAGGATGGAGATTAAAACACTTAAAAACCCTTATTAAAAGTAGGCTTTGAAACATCAAAGACAACAGCCACCACCTACAACAAAACCAATGGAAAAAGAAAGCAGAAATAAAACTGTCAATGGCAGCAAAGTAGATGTAATGGGAAGAGAGGTATGGGGAAGCTGGGGTATGGAGGAAAGGCTCAATGTACAGTATATGCTTGAATGAAGACATCTTGCATGCGCTTTAATCCCAGTGCTTGGGAGGTAGAGGCAGGGCAGATCTCTGTGACTTTGAGGCCAGACTGGTCTACAGAGTGAGCTCCAAGACAGCCAAATAGTGAAACTCCGTCTCAGAACAAAACAAACCAACAATAGAAAATGTCTTACATGACCATGATTTTGTTTTGGTTTGTTTCGTTTTGTTTTGTTTTGTTTTTGTTTTTCAAGACAGGGTTTCTCTGTGTAGCCCTGGCTGTCCTGGAACTCACTCTGT
The DNA here is from genome assembly GCF_900095145.1 of Mus pahari. Lineage (NCBI taxonomy): Eukaryota > Metazoa > Chordata > Mammalia > Rodentia > Muridae > Mus > Mus pahari. The sequence continues at coordinate 97,110,245 of NC_034590.1, read as the reverse complement.
AGACCAGGCTGGCCTCAAACTCAGAAATCTGCCTGCCTCTGCCTCCCAAGAGCTGGGATTAAAGGCATGTGCCACCACTGTCCGGCCCGATTGCTTTTCCAGAGGTCCTGAGTTCAATTCCCAGAAACCACATTGTGGCTCACAACCATCAGTAATGGGGTCTGGTGCCCTCTTCTGGTGTGTGTCTGAAGAGAGCAATGGTGTAATAGCGGTGTACTCATATGCATTAAATCTAAAGAAAAACAGAAACAAAAAGAATAGAGAAGAGATTATTGGCCAGATTAGAAAAAAAAAAAAGGTTTCAAACAATAAGACATTCTATAAATGACTTGTTTGTTGGTAAATACAAACTGTTGTAAGCTAGCATAGGAAAGGCTAGCTGTGGTAGATTGGCTTGCTTAACCTTTGTTAATAACAAAACAACTATTGCCTTGGGGTTAGGACACATTTGTGGAAAGAGATAGATTGGAAATTTTCAGTTAGGTGTGGGTTTCACAAGAAAAATATATATCAATAATCGTGTTGTAATTTTCCTTTGTATAATGATTGTGGTTTGGAGAATATGTAACTTGTGGCCATGGGGTGATTTTTTTTCTAACATAGAGGATCTTTGTCTTTGGTATAAAAGGGTTAAGAGAAAAAACAAAATTGTTGGAGCCTTGCTTCATCCACCAAGTGTGTGCGAGTGTATGCCTGCTTTACACGGTCGCCTATCCTTTTTGGATCGTGGAACACACTGCAGGAGCTGGCCTTGAACTCATCACCCAGCCGAGAACGACCTTGGACTCTGATAGTCCTGCCCCTCACCTCTGGAGTGCTGAGGTCAGAGGTGAGGGTCTCCAAACCTCATCTGAACAGACCTGGGGATGGATTTGGGGCTGCTTGTATGCCAAGCAAGGACTATGCCAACTGAGCTTCCTGCCCGACTTCTCTCTCTTCAGTCATTTAAATTCTTTATTATAAGCATCCCTCAGGGGTTTCTAGTTGAATTTCTCTATTGATGGATGGCACTGAGCATTTCCTCATGGCTTGTCAGCCATGTATACATCTATGAAGAAATGTCCACTCAGACCCTTTGCCTGTCTTCTGACTGAGTCATCACCTGTACCTGTTCAGCTGTAACTGTGCTTTGTAGAACACTGACACTTGGACCATCTCAGATACTGATTTGCTTACATTTCCTCTCATTCTGTGAACTGTCTTTATTTTCTTGATAATTTTCTATGGTATACAAATTTCTTTATGATGTCTAGTTTTTTTTTTTTTTT
>NC_034590.1:97101513-97108902 GCF_900095145.1 Mus pahari | reverse complement strand
GGAACTCACTCTGTAGACCAGGCTGGCCTCGAACTCAGAAATCCGCCTGCCTCTGCCTCCCAAGTGCTGGGATTAAAGGCGTGCGCCTCCACACCTGGCCCATGATATCTAGTTTTTTCTTCCCTTTTTTCTTTTTCTTTTTTTCCTGCTTGTACCTCTCCTCCTCCTCCTCCTTCTTTAGATTTTATTTTGTGTATATGATGAGAACACTGTAGCTGTCTACAGACACACCTGAAGAGGGCATCAGATCCCATTACAGATGGTTGTCAGCCACCATGTGGTTGCTGGGAATTGAACTCAGAACCTCTGGAAGAGCAGTCAGTGCTCTTAACCACTGAGCCATCTCTCCAGCCTCCCTGCTTGTACCTTTTCAATCTACTTTTTATTTTATTTGCACAAGGGTTTTGCCTGCATGCATATCTGTGCACCACATGTGACTTTAGGGCCTGAGGCAACCAGAAGAGGGTGTTGGATCCCCTGAAATCAGACTTACAGATGTTTGTAAGCCACCAGGTCTGTCCCTGGGACTGAGGAGAACCCAGGTCCTCTGCAATTGTTGTGTGGCCTCTTAATATCAGGCAGCAAGTGCTCTTAGTCATTGAGCCATTTCTCCAGCTGCCCCTTCCTCTCTTCTTATATTTTTGGTTGTGAGCCTAGCCTTTAACAGCTGAGCCATCTCTCCAGCCCTCCTCTCTTCTTTTGAGGGAGTCTCAACTTAAAAGTTGCTAAGAAGCCGGGCGTGGTGGCACCCCTTTAATCCCAGTTCTTGGGAGGCAGAGACAGGCAGATTTCTGAGTTTGAGGCCAGCCTGGTCTACAGAGTGAGTTCCAGGACAGCCAGGGCTACACAGAGAAACCCTGTCTCGAAAAAATCAAAAGAAAAAGAAAAAAGAAAAAAAGAAAATTTCCTAGGAAAGTTCCAGAATGACTATAGGACCCTGCAGCCCCGTTCTTACTATCTACCCAGGAGAGACGAAAACACAAGCCCACACGATTGCACACTGGGGAAGGCGCAGCACAGCACTGCTCACAGTCAAAAGGTAGAAATAAGTCAGATGCCTATCGGGGGGGAGCAGGCAAGTTGTGATACAGCTTGATTTGGGTGAGGAGGTGTCTTCCTTTCTCTTCCTTCTCCTCCTCCCCTTCCTCCTCTTCCTGCTTGTAGCCCATGCTGGCCTTAAATTCACTATCGCCAAGGATGTATCAAGTTTTTGTTGTTATTGTTGTTTTGTTTTTAGGCAAGATCTCACTAGCCCTGGCTAGCCTGGAATCCAAAATGTAGACCAGGCTGGCCTGGAACGTCTAGAAATCTGCCTGCCTCTGCCTCTCAAGTGCTAGGATTAAAGGTGTGTACCACCACACCCAACCTTATAGTTGAGGATGACATCAAACTTCTGATCCTCCTGTGTCCATCCCCTCAGTACCTGGATTACAAGTGTGTACCTCACACCCACTACAAAATACTGAGGCTCAAACCCAGTGTCTCCTGCCTAAAAACTGAGCCAGTGTTCGAGAGCAGGCATCGCCAGGTTCTTGGTCTCTTAGCCATAAAACTAAAAGTAAGGAAGCGCAGATGTGCAAAGTTCAGCATAACTGTACTGAGAGCAAAGTGACAGGAAAGTGACAGGAAGGATCAGAGAGGGGTCTGGCAGGCTTGACAGCAAACAACACGAATTAGGGCACCTAGGCTTCTTACACTGTTCAGGGTTTTTCTCTCTCTCTCTTTTTTTTTTTTAAAGATTTATTATTATACATAAGTACACTGCAGCTGACTTCAGACACACCAGAAGAGGGTGTCAGATCCCATTAAGGGTAGCTGTGAGCCACCATGTGGTTTCTGGGATTTGAACTCAGGACCTTCGGAAGAGCAGTCAGTGCCCTTACCCGCTGAACCATCTCACCAGCCCCAGGGTTTTTCTCTTATGGGCTTGAAGAGGAGGAGTTTGTTCCCTGGGCCACAGTTCTGGTGATTCTCTGTTTTGATTAATTAGGTCATCGATACTTTTTCTACTGTACAAAGTCCCTTCCCATAATGCATCTGATTTTAATCCTATGATTTCCCATAGGCGTAAGAGGGTGAGTTGGGGATTCTCTGTAAAAGTTTAAGGATACAGTTTTGTCTTACTGCTCACGCTCCCCAAATCAGTCCAGGCCGAATCAGCTCTTGTATCCTCACACCTGGACACGTTGAGAATATTTTAGAATAGAAACTGTCTAAATTTGATTGTTGATAGAGTCAAGGAAAGTCCTGCTATTGTTCAGAGGTGTGTGTGCCTGACTCAGGTGGGATCCAGGGAGTTCTGAGTTTGCTAGGAACGTTGGATGGAGAAGGGGTCTGTGCATAGTTCATTCACATAATGGATCTAGGCTGCCAAGTACATTACTGGAATGGGGGGGGGGGTTGTAAGTATAAACCAAGTGGAGTCCAGGGCACTAAACTATTCCTATGCTTGACCTCCTTGACAACGTTTGTCTCATTATAGTTTATAGAAAGAAGTTTCCTGTTTATCACACTAACATTGTGTTTTATTCTTCTCACATTTGTGTCTCCTCCCCCTTCCTTTTTTTTTTTTTTTTTTTTTTTAATTAAGTGGAGGCTTAGTATGTGTGGCCTAGGATGGCCTCCTGGAAGTCAGGATTAGAGGCGTCAATCACCATGTCCTGCTTCAGAAGCAACTTCTTTGTTTAAGAAAGATTAGTTAAATTAAAAAAAAATTTAATAGTGCAGATGAATAGCCAGATGTGGCAATATGCTGGAGCCCTGCTGTCAGCAAGGGCAATGACGCCGCCAAAGGCGACACTGTTGTCGGGAAGGCTTCATCCAAGAGGCAGGATTCAACTGTGCTGTGAAGGTAGGAGCCATGTGTGATAGTGCATACCTGTGTAATCTGGGCATGGAGAGATGAGAGCAGGAGATCGGGAGACCAGGTCATTTTGGGCTATATAGTGAGTTTCATATCAGCCCAAGATACCTGAGATCCTATCTCAAAGAGAAAAGGGCAGTGGGAAGTGGGAGGTAGGAGATCCTGGGTTTGGAGTTAACTTCCAAACAGTCCAAGACCTGAAGAAGCCGATGCATTACAGTTACTCTGTGGTTCAGAACATGGCCTTCCCCATCTGAAGTCCACATCCTCACAAATAAGATGAGGTGTTAACATGGACTGTGGGAAGGCCTCCAAAGAGACTTCATGAAAGTGTCCTGCGCACAAAGCATGTTCAATCTGTGTGAGTTGATATCGGGCCGAGACTTTAGCTACTGGGATTTTACACAATGCTCTGGAGAGGCCTACACACAGAGAGAAAGAAAAGGATTCTAGAGGAGATGTGACTCAGTTAATGGCCCAGGAGTAGGGCTGTCCTGCTGGGCGGGGAAGTCAGGGTTTGGTGCCATGTGAGAGAGACTACAAGAGGAGATCCCTGTGCAGAGGGGCCAGAAAGCTGCTAGTCAGGTGTCTGCCACAAGCAACACTCAACACTCTTGATTTTGTGTTCATCTTTACAGTCTGTCTATGTAGGCCAAGTGGGCCTCAATCCAACCCCACCCCCACCCTGTGCCCCCAGCCAGGCTTTCTGTCTGTAGCCCTGGCTGTCCTGAAACTCGGTCAGTAGACCAGGCTGGCCTTGAACTCAGATATCAGCCTATCTCTGCCTCCCAAATGCTGGGATTAAAACTGTAAACTACTACAGCATGGCTAGTCTCAAACTCTTTATCCTCCTGTCTCCAGCATGCTGGGATTACTGGAGTACACCACCCTGGATGGCTAGAAATAAAATAATAATAAAAACCCATTGTTTTATCCCACCGTCTCTCTTCTTAAATATGTACTGGAAAAACTGGCATTTAAAACATTTTTCTAAGCTGGGCAAGGTGGCACATGCCTTTAATCCCAGCACTCAAGAAGCAGAGGCAGGTGGATTTCTGAGTTCGAGGCCAGCCTGGTCTACAAAGTGAGTTCCAGGACAGCCAGGGCTATACAGAGAAACCCTGTCTCGAAAAACCAAAAAAGGGGGCTGGTGAGATGGCTCAGCAGGTAAGAGCACCTGATTGCTCTTCCGAAGGTCTTGAGTTCAAATCCCAGCAACCACATGGTGGCTCACAACCATCCGTAACGAGATCTGACTTCCTCTTCTGGAGTGTCTGAAGACAGCTACAGTGTACTTACATATAATAAATAAATAAATCTTTAAAAAGAAACAAAAAAAAAAAAGAAAGAAAAACCAAATAAATAAATAAATAAAAAACCTTGTACTTTGCTCTCCAACCCTTCCTCCTCAGAAGCAACTATTGTTTGCAAAAATCTAAGTGCCCTTGTGTGTCAGGTTGTACAAATTATTCCAAGACAAGGCTCTTAGCCCCAGTCTTGTCATTTTGCAATTATAAAAATCAAGCCTTAGAATGTTGATTCAAAGTATTTCAGATTATACCTTGATGTGAACATTTGATTGCAAAATATAACACAAGTTTTATTTTTGCTTATATTTATTTTTAGTTAATACTATACTTATGTGTATTTGATCAATGTGGCTTTTCTATAACTCAAGATTCTTTTTTTTTTTTTGGTTTTTCAAGACAGGGTTTCTCTGTATAGCTCTGGCTGTCCTGGAACTCACTTGGTAGACAAGGCTGGCCTTGAACTCAGAAATCCGCCTGCCTCTGCCTCCCGAGTGCTGGGATTAAAGGCCTGCGCCACCAGGCCCGGCTCAAGATTCTTTTGACTTTTAAAAAAAATCAAAGTTAAATATTCAGCATTGCATTCAAATAGGGAAAGCTGAAACACACACCCCCATCCTCTGTTTCAGCTGGAATATGTTGCAAAACAAGCTCAGTAGGCAGTCTACTCCTCAAAGCTCCAGTGGGAAATTGCAGATGCCACCCATTGTGGCAAGCACTCAAGGTCTGTTTAGCCTACAAAAGGGTGGGGGAAGGGCACACCCAGCCTGGCAAAACTAGGTCAAGGTCATTAGTTCAAGGTCATTCTGGCCAGCCTAAGCATTATGTGACCCTGCTTCAAACAAAAACCAAAATAAGTAAGTCGCTGGATGCAGTGGCACATGCCTTCAATCTCAAGGGAGGCAGATGTAGGCAGAGTTCTGTGAGTCTGAGGCCAGCCTGGTCTACATAGGGAGTTCTAAGCTAACCAGGGCACTGTAGAGAGACTGTGCCTCAGAACACCAACCACAAAACCCTATAGCCCCTCCTGGATTTTTTCCTCTGTTGATAACAACGGAACATGGAGATGATCTGAGGGCTTCAATGACATAGGACAGGGAATAGAAGAGGGGTGCAGACTCAGCAGGGGTGACCAAAATACGTTCAGGCTAAGGAGTACAGACAGAGACACCCCAGGCCTGCAGCTGCAGAATGCTAGGTCTGATGTAGGGAAATAGAGCAGATGATTCTGAAAGGTGTTGCCCATGAAGAAAAGGAACTATTCTGGGAGTTGCGAGGGCTGAGTAATTAATCTGAGAACTGACCATACAGAAGGAATCTAGGGTGAGCCCTGGGGATCAGTATACAGGCCAGGAGCCATGCAGGCTTCTCTTGAGACAGGGTCTTTCTGTGTAGCATTGGCTGACGTGGAGCTCACTATGTAGACTTGGCTAAGCTCAGACTTGCCCGGCCCATCTCTGCATCCAGCACTGGGATGGAAGGCGTTTGCCATTACACCCAGCTCCACTGCAGGCTCCTGATAAAAGAAGTGATAGGGCCTGGACTCCCTGGCTGGGCGCAGAAGATTGCTCACTTGAGCATCATAGTCTGAAAAGAAGCCCCGAGCATACCCCATTGAGCACACCAATCTCCAGGCAAGAAGGCTCCCTCCTTCCTCAGTGACCACTGCAGGAAACTCCTGGCCTTGGAATGAAGCAGCAACCCTGAGGCAATTCAGCTGGAACCCTCGCCCTCTGCGGTGCCTAGTTCAGAGAAGCAGAGGGAGCGAGGATATGATTGCAGACCCCTAAATCCTCCAGATACGGCTCGGAGGCTCTCTGTTCTCCTACTTACACGCCAAGGTTTGTGAATTCTAAGTGCATAGCACTGATGGCCTCTTCTGGGAAAGAAAACTAATCCTTGCTACAGGCTCAGACTAGCACTATCTCATTGAGCTGTCCACCCCTTGGCTATTAAGGCTCATCCTCCTCTCAAGAACAGGAAGTAGAATCTGTGGCTCACAGTGCAGAGACGTGAACCAGGTTCACTCAGGTACCTCATGACTCTCACAGCAACCTTGTACTTGGACATGAGTGTCAGTATTGAGGGGCCCTGTGGAGGAGGTAAATCATTTCTGAAACATGAACAGGGGTTTGTTCAAAAAGGGCATGGGGAAGGGTCACCTTTACCCTTCCCAAAGTTCCCCTGTCAGGGTCACACACAGATACCATACGAGGAGCTGCCCATTGGGTTTTGCGTAGGGTCAGTGCATCACCTGCCTCTCTGGGAGCAGAACCTCCCATTCCTCACTATTCCTGGGGAAAGGTTTGGCCTGGTGGACTTTTTCTGACCTCTCCGGTGCCTTGCTCTGAGCTCTGGGTAAGAGTAGGAGAGTAAGATTTTTTTGTACTGATTGTTGAATGTAGTAGCAGTTAGCCCAGCCAAAACAGAAAGCAGACAAGCAGAACCCCCACCCCCACCGGCTGGCCTAATTAGCCACTGCTCAGCACCTCCCAGCCAGCAGCTGTCCTGGTTCTTCCTGCCCCAGGGCTGGGCCCAGCTTTTGCAGTCTGTTCAACAAATTGAGTAGGTGCTACAGTTGTTTTGGGCCCCTGGGGGGACACAGCAGGGAACACAAAGAATACAAAAGACAAACACCTGCTCAAGCAAAGATGGTCTGTAACCTGTAAAATGAGACAGCAGAGGTTGAGTTTCTTGTCCCGGGATATGAGGGACAAAGGAGGTAGGGAACCAAGGCCTGCAAAGACCTGACTGTGTGGGAGGAGCTAAGGGAACTACTGAGGTAACCTGGAGATGCTCTGAAGGGAAAGTGGGTTAAGGGAGCTGGTGCTAGGGAGCCTGGAGCTGCACCCTAAGCCCAGCCGCCTAGAGAACTGTATCCCTTTGCAACTCTGAGACTGGGTTGCTTGAGCCTTAGCTTTCCTATCATGGCCCTGGTCAGATAGTCCTTTCCAGGTTCTTAGGATTTCTTCATATGTGGCACATACACATGTGCGTACACATACATGTACTCAGTATGCGCATGCACACACAGACAGAGTCTATTGTGAGTATGGGGTCTTTCAGAGATTCACCAATCAATACTTTTTTTTTTTTTTGGTTTTTCGAGACAGGGTTTCCCTGTATAGTCCTGGCTGTCCTGGAACTCACTTTGTAGACCAGGCTGGCCTTGAACTCAGAAATCCACCTGCCTCTGCCTCCCGAGTGCTGGGATTAAAG